>NC_081351.1:40862843-40882634 GCF_029784015.1 Lycium ferocissimum | reverse complement strand
TCCGAATTTGGTTTTACCCGTGAGAAGATCAAGAAAACTTAGCATTTCGTGCCCTGCTGTCGCATCAATCATTCGATCAATGTAGGGCAAAAGAAATGAATCCTTCAGGCATGGTTTATTTAAATCTTTATAATCTACACGCATCCTGAATTTATTACCTTTCTTAGGCACAACTACTACGTTAGCTAACCAGTCCGGGTATCTGACTTCCCGGATGGAACCTATTTTTAAGAGCTTTGTTACCTCTTCTATGACGAACTTATACTTAAATTCGGCCATTGGTCTCCTTTTCTGCTTTACCGAGGGAAAGTTTTGATCAAGACTTAGCTTGTGAGCCGTCACCTTCGGTGGAATACTTGTCATGTCTAAATGGGACCATGCAAAACAATCGACATTAGCTTGAAGAAACTTAATTAATTCATGCCTGAGATCCAGGGTTAGTCCCGTTCCCAGGTATACCTTTCTGTCCGATAGATGTACGAATAATATGATTTGTTCCAACTCCTCCACAATCGCTTTAGTGGCGTCCGAATCATCCGGCAGCACGAACGACCTGGGAATACCGAAGCCATCTTCCTCAAAGTTTGTCATTTCTTGAAACAAGACCCGCAGCATCAACATTGAAATTATACTCAGACAACCTCGGACTCTCACCACTGCTAGACCACCCACCGGTTTCTCTCCTAAATTGCAAACCTCGATTACCTGAACTTTGATTATTTCTCCTATCATTCCTGACTAAGTGATGATTGTGACCATTTCTTTCTCTGTCCGCCCTAAAGTTGGACCTTTTCGATTGACCGTATGGCTGGTACCTATCCTTTGGTGGATTCGCCTCGGTTTCGACCACCTTTTTTGGTCTATCTGCATTTCTACTTCGGGTTGCTGAACCTGGTGAGAGTTTGAGTTGATCATCTTCCACACAAATTTTGGACTAGTACCTGTTGTGGACGTCGGCCCATGTCACAGCCTCATACTCTAACAAGTTTTCCTTCAGTTTAAACGAGGTAGCGGAACTCCGAGGGTTTAGCCCCTTGGTGAAAGCTTGCACTGCCCATTCCTCTAGAACCGGGGGCAAAAACATCCGTTCCTTTTGGAATCTCGATATGAACTCTCGTAGTAATTCGTTGTCCTTTTGGACGATCCTTAATATATCAGCCTTCCTTGCTTGAACATTCCGAGCTCCAACATGAGCCTTTATAAAAGTATCTGCAAGCATTTCAAACGAGTTAACAGAATGTTCAGGAAGCATAGAATACCATGTCATTGCCCCTTTGGAAAATGTCTCGCCGAACTTCTTTTGCAGCATCGACTCAATCTCGTCCTCTTCGAGATCGTTGCCTTTTATGGCACAAGTATATGAAGTCACGTGTTCCTGTGGATCCGTCGTTCCGTCGTACTTAGGAATGTTCGGCATCTTAAACCTCTTCGAGATCAACTTCGGGGTTGGGCTCGGAGGGTAACACCTTTGACGGTACTGTTTGAAATCTGGCCCTATTAAGATCGGTAGGGCCCCGGGGATTTGGTTCACTCGTGAATTATAAGTTTCCACCTTTTTCTCATTGGTGTCGATCCGTTTGGCCAGTGCTTCGAGCATTTTCAGGACTTCGAACGACCCATTGGAGCCCGATCCATTACCGTAGTCAGCGACTTGATCCTTTTTATGGACCTATTTGCTGATTTGGCTCGATCCTTCCATAGTTGCGCCGCTGTTCTTCTTTTGGAGTTGAGCTTTAACCGCCCGTTGTTCCTGCAACAAATCAAAAATTAAGCATAAGTTAATTTCTTCTCCTGTATCACCCGGTGTCTTTCGTATAGAAGCCCGCGATGAATTCATGGGGTTATTGTTGTTGAACAGATCATCGGGCTGAACGCCATCGACATTCAGGTTGATAATATCATTCGAATTGACAACATTTGGATCTTGGGGAAACTCGTCGAGCTTAGAACTGCGAACCCGAGCCACTTAGAAGAGAGCTTGAGCTTTCTTATGAGAGATGTTACAGAGTAAACGTGTGTTAAGAGTCAAAAATCAGAGAGCTAAAATATGAGGGTATCACCCTTTTTTATAGTTACAAGAATGGGCCTCTCCTTAAACCCTAAAAGCCCGATAAAACCCTAACTAAAGACAGCGCCTCCACAGCTGTCCGTGTAACGGACGGTGTAACGAGCGGCGATAAATTCGGCCCGTAACAGATTCCTCGCATGCGTTGACTGGCGTCTCTTCGGTCTCCAGTGTCACTTCAGCTTCTGGTGTCTTCGGTTTAATGGGCAAACGACTCCTCGGACATTAATTCATCCGAACCACCGAACTTAATGCAACGTCACATCTGTCGGCTTTTATATTTTACTCCAACCCCTCGTGGCACTTTACGCACTTTACACCGGTTTTTACCGTATACATTGTGCACCCAAACTCAAAGAGTTATGTAAGGTTGAGAGTTCAATTTTCATGTCCCTTTGGTGTGTTACTTAAGTACTTTTTTCTTTATCTTTATTTACTCTGTCAAAATCTCCATGTCTTACACATTCAAATTCTTATAATTTATTTGTTAATTAATCAACTCTCAAATAGGGTGTAAATTGGTTCAACAAATATGGTGGATGGAGATTGTTGATAAACATAATTTTAGATGCCGTTGTATATAGGTTTTCATGAGAACATTTAGTAGGAAGATCTAGCAAAGATTTAAAAGAAAAGATTGGTGATATTTACAATAAACTAGTTTGGGATACCATATATGCGTTCTTGTATCTGATAAGATAAGGTTCAAGAGAGAATAAATAAGAACTCTATCGTGATATGGATCTTTTGATCTTTTTAAATTTAATCTTGTAACAATTTTGTATCATTAACTATGAGTTCTATAAACTCAAGGTTAGCTCTCGATAATCGATATTTCACCTTATATATTCATGTATAGACGACGGTCAATTCCTCTATTTCTATACCTTATTTATTTCATTATGCTTTATTATAAAGACAAATTACTAACTATCTAGTCCAGCTTTTTGGGCGGCTTTATCCACCCGAGAATGGTGTTCGCAGCACCTACTGCCAGCAGCGCATTTTCTTTCCCTTTTGCTATTACATGATCTTGAATTTGTGCCTTGTCTAACGCAGTTGCACAACTTGTGGCATCGTCAAGGTGAATCATAAGATCATAGTCTGATGTATCAGTAGCATAGCCTTTATCCTTTTTAATAGTCTCGAGACTCCTTTCCAATCCACTAGCCAAATTTTCCCAATTGGTTTTGCAATCATTATAAGCCTGAATAGCTTGTGGGCTGAGCTTTCGTTTGGGTTTGGACAGATATGCATGTGTATTTTTGGCTTGGTCTACTGCTGACTGAAGAATGGCAAGTGCAAATTCCAAGGGTTTTGATGTTGCTGCAGCTGCCATTAACTTTGGATTGCTTTTGAGGTAGTTTATGCATGCCGGTTTGTCTGTTCCCCCTGAGCAAGCTTTGTTAACAAGTGCATTACTTTTGTTATTGGGTTTTGAAACTAATGGAGCAGCAGCATTTGAATACAGAGGAGCTAGCAAGAGGAGATGCACAACAGGGGGAATTCAAATGTGGACATATTTGCAAAGAGAGGAGAATTAAGAAACTGATTTTGCTTCTGTCTAGTTGTGCTTAACCATTTTGACTTGGCCCTGTCCACTTATCTTCCTTTTATTTATATAGACGGCCTAAGTATTCCCTCTGTCCATTTTTACTTGTCAATGTTTGACTTAGCACATTTCTTAAGAAGTACTCCCTCCGTCCATTTTTACTTGTCCACTATACTGAAAATACATGTCCAGTGTTACTTGTCCAATTTAGCAAATCAAAATAGAATTTATCATTTAGTTCAAAATTTTACCACCTCTTCCAATTACCAATTTCTGCTACTGTTCAAAGTAAGAAAAAGACTGAAATGTAAACCAGAATGCTAATTATTTTGTTTCCTTTGTTCGATCATTTAACTTTTCTCATTTTAACAACTGTTCTGAAAATATTACAGAACTAGTTATTAAATTTTAGCTATGTTCAGATTAAGTAAACTCCATATAATATGGTTATGTGCAAGTGAAAAGTAAACTGTAGGAGATGTAATACAGCTTTAATTTTGATTATGTTCCTAATTATACAGATAAGTCGGTGGATACATATTTAGAGACTGTAACCTATGGTATGTTTTTGCTTGCGGAATTGGAATAGTGCTTGAATAAATACAATGCATCCTAGTTAGTTATGTCCCAATTTGATTACCTAACTCCAACTTCTTGTTAAATTCACGTGTTTAGTCCCATCATATCTTGAAACATCATGTGTTGTGTATGAACTCATCTTCTATTTTAGAGTATTTGTGGGCTTATTCTTAAATGGTCAGAATTATCATGCTTGTAGTTATGGCTGAATATTAGTTTAGGAGTATATGTTTTTAGAAGCATGATACCTGTTTGTCATATAATTCACACCAAAAAATAATAATGCTAGGGTTGTGAGATATAATTGGACGTTCATACATGAAATTAAACTTGTCCAGTTTTTGATTGTGCGTATTAATTAAAATCAATATAAAATTATGTTGTTTTATGAAGGAACAATACTGAAAACTGTTATACAACATTAGACAGGAAAAGTATGTGTTCTTATTTTCAGATGCAGGTCTCATAACCTAGATATAGAATAACAAATCAACTATAACTTTTCCTACATCAAAAGGTTGGAGTACATCCGATTTCGTTTGGGTTTATGCTCTTTACATGGCTTTTCGTATAATTATTTATATGTAAAAAACATCTTTCATTGAGGAAAAAAGAGTTGGTGGTATTTGTGATTTTCTTTCCTCGGGGTTTTACGTAAAATTGTGTGTTCTTTTTCGTTATCATTGCTTTAATTCCATTGTCTTATAACAATGCTCTACCCTATTAGGACCTTGATGAGTTGATTTCTTGAAAACATTTTTGTTCTTATAGCTATTATTCTTGAATTATATAAGTAATTTTTAATTTTTTTTCTCATCGGTGTGTTTTGTCATTCTTCGACTCTTCGTGAACATCTGCATTTTATTTCGCTTTATTTTTATATATAGTTGCGTTGCGCATAAAAGCTTCAAAAGACATGTGCAAAAGTAAACATAAACTGCAAATTTATGATACTATAAAATATTGGGATGAGGCTCCCTCCCGTGATAGATCAATCCAGTTCCTCCAGTCCTAGCCTAAATGAATTACACGTGTCCCTTTAATTTTTTGATGGACCAGATTCATTTCACTAACCAAATAATGGAGTATTAACTATGGTTACCCAGTTCTCTCTCCTATGTCTTTCCTTTCTCAAGAAACCCTTCTGCTGCTCCCAAAACTCTCTGGAAACAGAGCAAGTAGATGCAAAACTACTTGTGTAAACCAAATAAGTGGAAAACTAATTTTTTTTATAGTATTCTCAGACTACGAAAATTTTACCTTGTCTGAATAAATAGGAAGAATCTCAAATGAGAAAGACTGAAACGGAGTGAGTAGCCGTTGAAGATTACAATTATAAATGCAACAAGAGAAAAAGGAACCCAAGAAACCAAATAGAGAATTTGACACGTAAAAAACTGAATTCTGCATCCAAGAGCATGAAACATTTTTTCTTTCCCATTTTTCATGCCTTCTCTTAGTCCTTTAGGTGGCCTTTATAGTTGTATAGAAACCCAAGTTGAATTTTTATGTTCCGAAGAAGTCAGAAGCTATGTCAATCACCATTTAATTTCCGCCAAAATCAAGCTTCAAAGTAGTCTCATTGTTCGGATTTTTGAAATTTTATAACCCAAGTGCATCCTTTGAGATCATCTAAATTTCTTGTTTTCTCACTTCCGCCATTCTCGGTTCTCATTGCAAATAACAACCGGTTTACCCGATTGGAATTGACCGCAAAGTGTAGACAGCTGGGGGAGGTATATAGGTACTTGAAAGAACGGAAAAGATGATGAACGTACTTATTTTTGGATTATTATGTAATTCAATGTTTCTTCTTGTTATAGCTGTTGTTTTTGGTTAATAGAACCTTAAATCTGGATTTTCTTTGTAGATAACATAGTTATCATGGTTCAACAAGTAAATTGGTGACAGTGGATCAAGTAAACCTGTTAACCGGTTTGAACTGGATCGGACCGGTAACCGGTTAACAAACCGGCCACCGGTTCCGGTTTACCAGTTAAATAACCGAAACCGGACCGGACCGGTCCGGTTCCGGTTCACAGGTTAAATAATCGAAACCGGACCGATCCGGTTCAAAAGTGTCCAAAACCTCTTTTTTTTTTTTTTTGTATAATATATATATATATATATATATATATATATATATATATATTAGTATTTATTAGTATATTGTAGGTATATTTACATATGTCATATAAGTTTATAAATAAAGTTTATATATTTACGGACTAACGAATAAAGATATACATATATATATATATATATATATATATATTAAGTTATATGCTTAAGTTATACTACATATACCTAAAATATATAAGAATATACTTATATATATATATATATATTATATATATATATATATATATATATATATATATATATGTGTGTGTGTGTGTGTGTGTGTGTGTGTGTGTGTGTGTGTGTGTATATATATATATATATATTGATATATATATATATATATATATATATATATATGTCAATATGTGTGTTATATATATACATATATATATATATATATATATATATGTGTGTGTGTATATATATATATATATATATATATATACACACACACACACACATATATATATATATGTGTGTGTGTGTGTGTGTGTGTGTGTATATATATATATATATATATATGTGTGTGTGTGTGTGTATATATATATATATATAACCTAAGTATATTGATATATATATATATATACTAAGAATATACTTATATATATATATCAATATACTTAGGTTATATATATACATATACATACATATATATATATCTATATATGTGTGTGTATATATATATATATATATATATATATATGTATATATATATAAGTTTAAGTTATATATATACTATATATACTCATATATTATAACTTAAGCTATTTATAGCTTAATTTTTTTTTAAGTTTATAAATTCGTATTTTATAAATTAAGTATATTTATATTATAAGTATACTCTTAAAAGTATCGGTATAATGTTGTTGCATTGCCTCATGATCTAAAAGTGGATTATTTCCACCAACATCAATACCTAAATTAGGTGTTTCTTCCACAAATGTTTCCTCATTAAACCCACCCCTAACAATACCACTACTACCGGCACCACGTCTAAATCTCTTCGCCATTATTAAATAGAATTAATTTAAATCACACTCAAATAAATCACAAGAAAATAAATTGCAACAAATTAAATTGCGTAAATTAAATTGCGAAAAATAAAGATAGAGTTAGAACGAAGATACCAAATTGCCGGACTAATTTCCAACAAAGTGAAGGCGGCAAGAATTGCAAATCCACCAAAGCTACTTCGGATTGTTGCAAAATCACCAACTCCACCAATAATATTATAATTGCAAAATTAATAATTGAAACTATAATAAGACTTTATAATATTTAATTGAGAGAAATTTAAAGTGGCTAATTATTGCAAAGTAACTATAATCTAGAGATTGAGAGAAAGAGAAGAGTGAATTGGTGTGGATTAAAATAGAAATGGAGAGGGGTTTATATAGGGGTGGGGGATGGGTTAAAGTGTTAAAAAAAAAAATTGGGGGGTTGGGGGGGCCAAAATGGGGGTTTGGAACCGTTTGGCAACGGCCATTTTTGCAAATGGACCGTTGGCCAAAGGTCCAACACCCGGCCCAACGGATGCATTTAAAAAAAAAAAAATTAATTCAACCAGTTTTACCGGTCCGGTTCCGGTTTAACCAGTTCCGGTTCCAAAAAAATCGAAACCGGACCGATATTTAATAAACGGTTAAACGAAACCGGTTCAACCGGTTCCGGTTACCGGTTTGAACCGGTTAACCCGAACCGGTTGATGGGCTTAGGATCAAGGGAGAAAATGGAGAGGATGGTAAGAGAGAGAATAATTGACCATGGTTAAACTCATTTAGTTAATATATTAATCTGGTCCATTGAATTTTTTAGGGGACAGATGTAAGCAATATAAAGCCCAACTGATGGAACTTGATAGACCTATCACCGGAGGGGAGCCTCATCCAAAATATTGATATTCGATTTTACCGAAATATCGAGACTTTGAAACCGAAAACCAAATTTTTTAAAAACTAAAGCCGATAACCGACTGAAGAATCGAAATCAAAGAAGCAAATTAGTTCGGTTAGGCCCAATTTTTCTATTTTTATTCCCACCCCTATAGCATACTATTGGAAATTCAAGGAGGAGACGACATATATTACTCAAATTCTTTTTCAAAAACAAGTGAAGGAAAAAAAAATTCTTTACTTCACCCTACTTGCTTATATAATCAATCATTCTCTTTGAACATAAGTGCGGTATATATTCTTTCACCAACTTAACTTACATAAAATAACTATAGAGGCTAGGTATTTATAGTAATCCTTCTATCATATACTTATTCTAGTACAAGATCATACATGCATCCTCATTAATTTCTTAATACATAATACATGAACTAAGTAAACTCATGTACTTGAGATGAATTTAGTTTACTTTTTCAACACATACAACTTAAACTGAACAAGATTGAGAAGAACATAACAAAAAGTACTAGTAATAAAGATGGAGGGGAAGTCTTGGTTCCATGATCATAGATATGGGCTTATTTGGGTGTGTACTTAATCCATAAATCTCCTCCATGCTTATATCTTCTGGCTTCATATCTCGTGGTAACTTCCAATTGAATCCATGTAACAAGTTAGCCATTGTTGTCCTAACAACCTTAATACCAAGGCTATACCCAGGGCACTTCCTCCTTCCAGAACCAAATGGTAACATTGTGAAGTTTTGCCCTTTTATGTCTACGTTATTTTCAATAAACCTTTCTGGAATAAACTCTTCTGGCCTATCCCAATACTTTAGATTTCTTCCTAAAGACCATGCGTTTACATAAACAAGTGTCCCTTTTGGTATGTCATAACCAGCAACATTGCAGTCCTCAAGGGAGTAACGGGGAGGAAGCAATGCAGCTAAAGGGTGCAGTCTAAATGTCTCTTTAATTATGGCTTCTAGATAAGGTAGTTTAGAGAAGTCCTCTTCTTCTACCCATCTTTCTTTTCCAATGGCCACATCAAGTTCTTGGTGTGCCTTGTCGATGATGTTTGGTCTCCTCAAAAGTTCTTGAAATGCCCATTCTACTACTGCTGCTGAAGTATCTGTTCCACCAGCTAGCAAATCCTGGCATTGATAGAAAAAGAAAGCAAAAAAAAAAAAAAAAAAACAAGTATAAACAACAAAGAAAATGGTCTATCAATCTTCTTTGATATTGTCATGAAATATTATTTCTAGTTTAATGCATTGACAACTCATTAAACTTGTCAGTAAATTTCATTTAGACACTCGAACTACGGCTTATCTCAATTTAGTACCTGAACACACGGTAAAGTGTTCCTATTAGACGCTTTCAGTTCAAATTTTGAAAAGTGTTTTGCGCGTGTTCTAAAGCGTTTATTAGGTAGTTAAGTTAACCACATAAAATATGTCATCTCCTTTATTTATGCACATCAGCCTCAATTGGAACAGGCTTGAAGTTTTACTGGTTATTAAGGATAATGTGTATAATTGAAGAAAGTGACATATTTTATGTGATTAACTTAACTAACTAAGAGACGCTTGAAAACATGCTCAACTTTTTTTCAGAATTAACTGAAAGTGTCTAATAGAAACACTTTATCATCTTTGCAAGTGCTCAATCAGAACAAGCCGTAGTTTAAGTGTCTAAATAAATTTTACTGGCAAGTTTAAGGGGCAATGAATGTACTAAGCGGAACAAATAAGCAAACTTACATGTATTATTCCCATCATGCTATCGGTAGTAAGCTTAACTTCAAGACTAGGGTCATCAGCAAGATGCAACAGAACATCAACCATGTCCGTTGGAACATAATTCTCCTCTGTTTGCCTCTTTGCCTTGTGATCTTCAAGTACATATTTGTAATATTCTGTCAAATTCTTCCCTAACGCCTTCATTCGTTTTATGTACCCTTGCAAGTCGAACCAACTAAGCCAAGGTACCCAATCCCCAAGATTAATCACCCCACCAAGAAAAAACCACTCATCCAACATCAATTGCAATGTTTGAAGTGTTACTATTGAATCATCACTACAGTACTTGCCACTCATAAGCAACCTACTTATAGCGCGAAGGGTAAATCGAGGTAAATGGTCTTGAAGCAAAATTGGTTTTCCTGAGAGAGGAAAAAGACGAGAAATCAAAGTTCGTCTTTCCTCAACATGAATATACTCTAATGAATCAAGCCTCTTGGGATTAAATATCTCGGTTTGGCAGATTTTTCTAGCTTGACGCAAATGTGCACCGTAAGGTGCCCACATCATGTCTGAGTAGTTAAAGCTAGTGTACTTACCAGCAGCTAATGCAGGGCGAGAAGCAAAGATAGCATCATGTGTTTTCAATATCTCTTTAGCCATTTCTGGAGATGATGCTACTAGAACAGGCTTGGAACCAAATTTTAGGAGCATTAAGTCTCCATATTTTTGTGAAAGATGGTGCAAAGAGTTATGTGGGAGTGAACCAAGGAGGTTCAGATTGCCAATTATTGGCCATGGCCTTGGACCTGGTGGTAGTTTCCTTTTGGGATATTGGTTGAAATTTTTTGAGAGAAAAACTAATGCTAGTAGCCACGCGCCCAATGCTATGAAAACCCAAGATATATCCATCACTGTTAATGGATGATTGCAGTTGAACTTGCAATAATTCAAGAAAGCTTGAGAATTTATAGGGCAACCTGCCACTATTTAATAAAGAATTAAGACAATAATGCAGAATAGAGTTTAATCTAGCGTTCGGACATAGATTTGGTTGAAACTTGAAAAAAATAGTTTTGAAGTTGCATTAAAAAATAGTTTTTGAAAAATAAAGTTGAGATTGGACATGCATATGAAATGTAAGCATTCTATCGAAAGGGTCTTAATTATTAAGGCCATATAATTTGGACTTCAAATTTGAAGTTTTGATTGAAATTTTTGTTTCTTTATGATATTTGAACAAAACTTTTAACTTCAATTTGAATTTTTTTCCCAAATTCACCTCAAAGGTAGAATTTCAATTCCAAGTTTATGTTTTCAATTTTCTAAAATTTAAAACTTGATTCATAAGTTTATATTTTACAAAGAAAAACGCATAATTTTAACTTTTGCAAAATAAAAAAAGACTCATGCTCGACGTAAAGAGATTGTCTGTACCATGTGGGAGGATTATATTAAAGCATAGCTAGTTACTACTGTTGTTGATTTATTGACCAGTGGATCTTTGTAGAATTGTGTGTATTTGAAAGTTTGTAATAGTATGTAATCACAAGCATTTATTTATAGAAAAAAAAACATGGAGATATGCGATTTATTCAACAACAAAAAAAATGCGATTTATTAATCTTGGCGCCTTAGGATATTTCGATACCTTGTTTATGAACTATGGTTTGCTTATTTGGTAAAAGGATAAGGGTCGGAAAGGTTTGACAGTTTTCATAAATTGTGGGGTTTTCGTATTTATAAGATTAAGTACTATTTTTTAAATTCAAATTGCTTGTTTAAATAAAATTTCAATACTTCAAATTATCAACCTCTACTCAAACTAAAGATTTCAACTTCATGTCCAAATGCGTACTAAATTTAACTTTTATGCCCGGATAGTACACAGCTTATTTACTCCATCAAGTTAATGTTACACAAAACCCCACGTTAATGTCTATTGTAGTTTTGTTTTGGTAACATGAAGAAAGCAATAAATTACTTAAAATTCGCTGATAGTGTGGAAAGTTTCGTAAATAAACTAAATTCTTAGAAATTACAGGAAGTGTCTTTTCTTTTGCCATTTCGGGATTGATAATCCTAAATAGTACTAAGTCCCTTTTTTCTTTGTGAAAGATATTTTTGGACGATTACGAATTTAACTTGGTCATGCCTTGCATTGTTTGTGTTCTCTCCCACCAATCTGCTTCAAAGATGATGTCCAATCATACACGATTTTGTCCATTAGTGGAAATTATTGCTGTAATAGGAAGAGTCATTTTTAGGACGCCTTGTCACGCCATTCATTCACTTAGGAAAGTATAAAATTCAAAGATGACCATTAAAATTAGGTAAAGTAAAATTAATTTTGAAAAATAAAATAAAGTTATCCTTTAAAATTTATTAATTTAGAACCTAAATTAAATTAAAATTCAAGCCACCCTAAAACGGACCCACCGACCCATCACTTTTTTATTCCAAAAACAAGAAGTCCAAGCGTTCAAGCCATATCATTTTACGAGGAAGCTTCTTGAAATTAGAGTATTTGTAGCTTGTCGGCTAGTAAAAAATTATTTCTTGGTGCTTGTCGGGGCTTGTTGAACTCTTTAAGCAATTGATTTTAGGAGAGAATTAGCAAGTAGCTTGATCTAACCAAAGTTATTCTCCCTGTTCTCATCATGACGAGTTGATTGCGTTAATAGTCACTTAGTCTGTGGTAATAATTGACAATTAAGGATAACTTTATTTTATTAAAATTAATTCTACTTTACCTAATTCACTTTAATGATCATATTAGCTGAATTTCATATTTTCCTAAGTGAATTAATGACTGATAAGGCGCCCTAAAAATGACCTTCCTAGTACAACAATATCAGTATATATACGAACACCCATCCACAATGACCTTCAGAAAAAGCATATATCACGACGATGAAGCTGGAAGCATATCAAGAAAGTTTCACGTTGATAAATTTTTTATATTAATATCTCTCACTAGCTCAAAACATATTTAGTTAATAAAATAACAACAACGTTTACATCTCAATCTCTACCTAGATGCAGTAAGCTATATTTGTTTAATACGTTGTCTAGATTATTACAAGACGTAATTTTAAAGTATGTTTTTTCCTAAATTGTTTTGGTTGGGTTTGGCGTTTACTTGAATGGTGTATTTGCTAGATATCTTTTTAAACTATTTGGATCTTGGTCCAACAAAGAAAATAAGAAAATTATTAGTAAAACTAGCAATCGCAATACATGTCTATTCACTATAATTAGCCAGTCTTTAAGGTTTGTATTTTGAAAATAATTTTTAAAAACATTCTAATTGTTATTATATATAGCAACATATACAAAATGTATTTTATGTACCATCACTTTAGTTATAATTAAAAAATGAAGTTGATAGAATTAAGTCTTTGAGATGGAAAGAGTCGGACTTTTTTCTCATTATCATGACAATTAAAGTTGTTCATCGATGTAAAATAAAATTAGTAAGAATATGAGGGAAAATTCATATTTTGATTCTAAATTTTTTCTTTTAAATTCTTTAATATTTTATATGTATACCGACAGGTTTATATCCATTTCAATTAAGTAACTGTTCAGATTCAAACATAAAAACCATTGTTGTATATATTGAATTTTTTGAAAGCAAAACTAATAAAATATTTTTATTAAATTAATTAAAAAATATATTATAATTTTTTATATTAACAATTATATATAAAACAAATTGTTACAAAGAAATCAAAATTAGAAAGATATATGTTATATCATAAATCACCAAATTTTAATTCTGATATGAAAATATAAAGTAATACATTTTATAAATGTAAAGAAACAATAATCAGATACTGCAAAGGAGAGTAAATAAGTAAAGTATTGACAAAGAAGAAAAACGGGGATAAAAGTCACTCCCTCCTTTCACTTTTACTTGTCGACGTTAACATATCAAGAAAAAAAAATCTTCTTCTTATTTTACCCTTCACATTAATTACTCATTTTCAAATCATTTTCTGAGGCTATTGAGACTATACAGCAATAAATATGGATATTGTGATAAAATATATACTTTATTTATTAATTCTCAAAGAACGTGAAAAGTCAAAAGTGAACAAGTTATGTGTAGGAGAATTAAAATAACTTTTGGTACAAATTTGCATTGCTATTGTTCGTCCTCTCTTCACGTTTAAAGTATTGACAGAGAAGGAAAACGAGGATAAGAGTCACTCCCTCTGTTTACTTTTACGTTGTCCACGTTAACAATTCAAGAGAAAGAAACCAATATGGTAATTATTAATTAGTATGAAACTTCAATTATGTTGATTGTGTATAAAGATAACGACTACGCATATACTATAGGCGTACATATTTGTATACATGTCATCTTTCTGTTGTATTCCTTTATTTATCATGGGGACCATCAAGCTAGGCAAAGCAAGAAGAGTGGGGAGAATCATGCAGAAGGGGCTGGCCAATAATTTCCATGGAATTAATGACTGAATATTTGTGTGTCTTTATTATTAATTTTACCCTTTAATTACTCATTTTCAAATTATTTTCGAGGGCTATTGAGACTTACACCAATAAATATGAATATTATGGTAACATATATACTTTCTCTGTCCCATATTACTTGTTACTTTTCCTTTTGCACGCCCCTTAAGAAATCAGAAATAAAAGATGTATTTTACTATCTTACTCCTATCTCTCTCAAATAAATACATTCTAATCAAAATTGACGATTTTCAAGAACATTTATTACTAAGGGTAAGATGGGAAAGATTTAATTAATTTTATTTTGTAATTTTATCTTGATTTTATAAATAAACAAGTAATTTGGACATATATTTTTAGTAATGTTGAGTACTTCATTTATGAACAAGTAAAAGTGCACGGAGGAAATAAATATGTGTCGGAGAATTAAAATTGAAGTGCATACTTGTATACATGAGCAGATAATAAATATTCAGTAAAAAATTAGTTTAGTAATGTGGCCAAGTAAGATGGGATGGAGTGAGTACTTCATTTATTACCTCTTAAAGAACTTGAAAAGTCAAAAGTCAACAAGTATAAGTGCACGGAAGAAATAAATGTGTCAGAGAATTAAATTTGAAGTGCATACGTGTATACATGAGAAGTGATAAATATTCAGTACTATGACTGTAACGACCTTTGGTCGTTTTAGCACTTTTGGACCCTTTTCGCTAAAATACCCTTTCCGTAGCTTTAAATAGTATTCTTGACTTGCGGGAATTGGTGGCAAGGTGATTTAATTGACGGGTAATTATGGAATTATTTTTTTAGTGCGTGTGCATATATTTATTAATGGGAATATTATTTGCACATATATATAAGGCATGAGGTGAGAGTATTTATTTATTTATTTATTTTGGCTAATTTGCTAATGGATTGGTTGACTAAAGTGCAATTGTTTGGTTATTAAACGGTAAAAGAAGTGGGTCCAGCCCACCATCCCTTCTCTTTACGTAATGGGTCTTATAGATGAATTTGGAATAACTGAACTTTTCTTTTCTTCTTCTTTATACCTAGTATACTAATTAAAAGAATTATAATAATAAAAAACTGCCTATATTCGGCTAGGCTTAGGGAGAATAGAGCTACGAGAGAGAGGCAACAGGAAGCAGTCCGTGGAAAAAAGTAAGGCAAAATTAGGTATGTTTCATTTATATTTTGATTAACATAATGAATAGGACAAGTAGGGGACAAGTAGTACAACATTGGGTGGCAGCAAAAGGACGATTGGATGGGGAAAAAAATGGCTTCACACGTTTTTCTTGCTTTTCTTGTATGCACTGTAGCAACTTTCAGCTTTCTTCAAGCTTTGGAAAGTGCCCCATGATTTGTTTATTATAATATTGGTTTGTGAAGAGAACTTTTACAATGGTCAATTGAATTGAGGACTAAAGGTAGGGTAATAATTACTTAAACCACTAGTTGGCAGTAAGGAGTGAAAATTTGCATAGAAATTGATTCACACGTTTTTCTTTCTTTTACAAGGACACTGCACGAATTGTAATTTGCTAATATAAAACTTCTTTTTATGTTTTTCGTGTTCCAATTTCAATTCTTATATATAGGGTCTATATATTTTAATATTAGGTGTATTGGATTATATGTGTATTTCCAAATTCATGGTATTTAAATTGTGGAAAGTTAGATTGTGTCCAAAGTTAAAATATTGGGGTAATTAAAGGTTTCGAGTCCTAGTCCTAAGAAAGGAGATTAATGATTTGAGAGCCCATTTACGGGTAAAATTGATAATTTTCAAAATATATGACCCTTGGATTATGGGTGGAATTAATTTTCAATAAAATTTCAATCTTGCCCTTTTGGGCTCGAGGTCACTTTTGAAGGTCGTTTGGGGTTTCGAATATAAGTATAGCAATATGGGTGTCTTTAGATTCGTATTCTAACGTAGATCGCATATTTGATAGATTTTGATCGTTCAGAGGCTCTTCGCAAAGGGAAGGCATTAGTTTGATCGTTCGCGGCACCCGCTCGTCCTTCGAGGTAGGTTACGGTCTACTTTAGTTAGACTCTGATTAGAGAATCGTATGTAGTTGTAGAAAGTGACGGGGATAGCATATAGGCCTTCGAGCATGAAATGGAGGTGGATTCCAATTAGATTGACTCTGTCAGCTGTTATGCGGGCTTGTCGCCATATGTGTTATTTTCTGTGATTATCACCTGTTTGTATCTCTGTCATATACTAGCTCCCTCATCATATGAAAAGGAATGATAACATTAATATGACTTGTATTTGTTGATTGTATACTGGTGATATTGTTGAGACTGATATCATGCATGACATGCCTTCCATATTATTCTTGTGATGATGGTGACCTAAGTGATTGAGAGATTCCGAGATTTATGCCGGAGATTGAGAGTGACAGAGAGACTCCGAGGTCCTTGCCGGAGATTGAGAGTGATTGAAAGCCTCCGAGCCGCCGAGAGCACGAGTGGTACATGGACTTCGCGGGTCCCCCATGGGTCATGGCTTTGTGGCACTGCCCTTAGCATGTGTGTACGATAGTGGAGTGAGAGAGGAGACTGTTGCATTGCATTGCATTCATCCACTCATATATTTAATGGTCATTTGGTGAACTATATCTATCTCGGTTGATTTCATGATTTCTTTACACTTTACTTGTACATGATACGTGACCATACCTGTTTGCTTTATGTGCTACTTGTTAGTTTCCACTTCTTCATGCGTTATCTAATCATTGTCGGCCTATGATGCTTATCGGTACTAGTGTTGTCGATACTACTCTTGCTCGCATTTTTGTTGAAGCGCAGCACGATCCAAAGCTCCGGTTCTACGCCCCGTGGGCCGATACGCGAGGGTGACATCTTTCAGTAGTTCAGGGTGAGCTACTTGGTCATCCGTGGCCCCTGAAGGACCTCCCCTATTTATTTCTGTTTTTGTATTCGACAGACAATATGTAGCTTTTGGGTATTTTCAGATTTATATTCCGTACTATGTTAGCGCTCTTGTACCCTTTGACCAGATTTTGGGGGATGTCGTGACATTTCTAGTGATGATAAGTATTTAAGACTTGATAGCTTCTTTTTCTTCAATTTTTCGCTTATTTTAACTTGTTATGGGGAATGTGGTTCGCCTACTCGGGGGGATAGTGTAGGTGCCACCACGATTCGTGAATTGGGTCGTGACAAGTTGGTATCAGAGCATCTAGGTTAATTAGTCTAATGTGTACAAGAGCAATGTCTAGTAGAGTCTCGCGGATTGGTACGTAGACGTCCGTACCCATCCTCGAGAGGCTATAGGACATTTAGGAAACACTTCACTTCCTTCTCTCTTTTCGTGCTAGTTCAATCCGATTGGTATCTGGTTCATTCTTTTCGTGCGAGATTGCTCAGATTGGTATCTTAACCTCGTTTCTATGTTCTCTCACAGATGGTGAGGACGCGTGAAGGGTCCCACATGTGATATGCCTGAGACTATCCTTAGGCCTAAGGCTCATACCATCCCCACCGCCGTCGCCATCGTCTCCATCCCTATTTTAATAAGAGGGCGCTTCCTCGCCCTTGTGCCCTTCTGCATAACGTGCTTCTTCTTGGGATCTAGTCCCGTTGGTACGCTTGGAATCTCAGGCTGATCTGGGTTTGGAAATGAGATCTCATCCTCGTCGGGAGATGTCACTGCAGGAGCCGAAGGATGAACCTGCAAAATATATAAAAATTAGTATCAATTCTTATTTATATTGAATACATTAACGTTTGTTAAATAATCAAACATGTGTATCGACGGGTGCCTGAGTAGGCTTTTGAGATGGGTCTGGTATAGAATATGAAGTAGTCTTATGGACGAGATGCTGTTCGAGGTCAAATAAAGGTTAAAAAAAATGAAAGTAATATTCATCTTATATTGAATAAAATTAATTTTTACTAAAAATCTTACCGTAGTTCGATTGATCTACGAGAAGACACCTCCTACAGGCCCATGAGAAAATGCCTGAGTGGATCGCTCTGGTGGACCCACTGGCACCGAATCCTAAAATATGAAAAATTAAGAAATAATAAGTAGCATATATATTTAAAATAAGTACTTTAAATAATCAAATAAGTATTTTAAATATTCACCTTATATTGAATAAAATTAATTTTTAATAAAAATCTTACCGTGGCTCGACGATCTCGCGAGAAGACACCTCCGGGCTCGGCAGGCCCATGAGAAAACTCCTGAGTGGGTCGCTCTGGTGGACCCACTGGCTCTGAATCCTAAAATATGAAAAATTACGAAATAATAAGTAACATATATATATTTAATATAATAAATAACTAAATAAGTATTCTAAATACTAACCGGGATTAAAAAGTCATCGAAACTAAGAATCCTGGGACCGTCTAAATTTCTCACTGGCCGTTCATCATCTAATAATGCACGAAACACCGCCCAATCGATGTCATCACGTTTCTCCATGTACGCATGCTGGCTCGGCTGAGATGAAAACCCAGGTATCTCCGCAAGTAGGCTCGCCGGCGTAAACGTAGGTGACGGTCCAGCTGAGCTTCCACGGGCCTGGAACAATCCTACTCCGAAGGCGCATTTATCGACCACTTCGATGTCCTCGATGACCTTGATTTTATCCGGGTTAATTTCTATCCCTCGGTTTGACACCATGAAACCCAAGAACCTAGCCGAGCCTACTCCGAAGGCGCACTTCTACGGATTCAACTTCATGTTGTATTTACGAAGTACATCGAAGGTTTCCTGCAAATGCTTTAAATGGTCCTATGTTTCCAAGGACTTAACTAGTATGTCATCAATATAAACGGTTCACACCCCAACCTTAGGGGTGTGGCCGGCACCCGGCACCCGAAGGGCCGAGCGAACCAACTGTGATATCTAAACTCTGTAACGTGAATCATAGGCCGACGAGGCCGCTGAATAACAATAGTAAGACATATATCATAACAACCGGAAAACAGAAAAGGCCTAACAACACATATATGCATAACTAGAGGCCAGAACAAAAACACAACGAAAGACGACTAGTCGGGAAGGCCGACGAGGCTAAACACGATGGCGGACAACGGCCCCGATGGTACGTAAGCCTCTATAGGCACTAATATGCATCGGCGGGTCGGGACGGTGGCCCCGACGTACCATCTAATATACTCTCTCTCTCTCTCTCTCTCTCTCTCTCTCTCTCTCTCTCTCTATATATATATATATATATATATATATATATATATATATATATATATATATATATATGCATGCATCTATTTAATGACTGCGACCGATGACTCCGGAAAATGGAGTGCGAACATCCTTTCTTGAACTTTGGTATCCTCGAGAAAG
>NC_081351.1:40811659-40862743 GCF_029784015.1 Lycium ferocissimum | reverse complement strand
GAATCATCTTTTAAGCCCCTAAGTGAATCATACATGTGTCCCTTAGCCCACACTTATGTTGGACCAATTAAAATTGTCCACAATTTGTGTGGGCCAAATCTACACCACCACGGCCAATACATAGAAAAATGCATGATTTTCAAGTTCCATAAATTCCAATTTTGGTCCCAAATTTTCCTAATTGTTCCATGCTAACAAATTCATGCACAACTTATGATTCAAAATAAAATCGAAGGTCAAAAATCCCGACTTTGTATCCCGGAATGGTTTTGGCCCTAACTTATCATAGTTAAACCGAATTGTCTCGATGTACAAAAAATGCGGGATATAACAGATATGTTGTGATTGTAAGTATGTTATGAATGACATTTAGAGCATGGGATAAGCATTATATGTGAGAGAACGTAATAGTTAACTATGACCATGATTATGGAGGAATTGAAGTGAAATTGTGAAATGTGGATAATATAGATGAATGATGATTGTTGCTTATAATATTGTGAATATTGTTATGGATGTTTGGGAGTTGATATGGGATATGGGGAAAGTTGTATAAACAAAGGAAATCTTAATTTTCTCTAGATTTAGTAAGGATGTTCTTATAATCGATTAGCTAATGTTAATACGAACTTTCTTGAAGGTTGAAACGCGAGCATCGAAGGAGAACGATCAAACGATAGAATAGCCAAACGAAAGAGGTATGTAAGGCTAATCCTTTCTTTCACGACCCAAACTGATGGGCCGTAACAAGTGCCCGACCACTACTAGCCAAGCACTCCTATGCTTGCATTTACTGCTCACTGACTATCCTGGGCCCATACATAATCTATAACTGAGCTGTACTATTTCCCGACAATCAACATAAGAGACGCTGCACCGGGAACTCACGACCAACACATACATATAAACATAAGCCCTGAGAGTAACGGCGCGAGCCGATACGGGGCCGACTGCATATATACCGTACAACAAAATAAACGCCGACGAGGTCGCATAACATCACGACTACATATCATTGTCTACGACCTCTATAGAGTACAACCGTAAAAAATTACAGACAAGGCCCCGCCTTTCGTACCCATATATGTACATAACCGAATAGCATGCCAAAAGGTCAGCTCCCGGATCAATGGAGCGTGCCGATCACACCGAGGGAAGGCCACTACTACGATGGATCGTCGTGGCTACCCGATCCCCGGGCATGAACGCAATGTCCACGGAAGGGACATCAATACGAGTAATGTACCGAGTATGTAAGGTATGAATAATAACATAGTAAGGGATGTAAAGTATGAATAATAACAGAACGGAAATATAGAGCGTATCGTAAGATAAAAGAGTAACCTGTACATATGAGTGCCTCTTAGGGCGGATGCCATGCATGCTAAGCTTTCTTTGAAAAACATTTCTTGTTCGTGTATACATAAAATAGAACATATCATATTGCCGAGGCATCGGCTCCGATCCATTTAACCACATATGTCCCGCGTCCGGGCATCCCGCATCCGGGATGATATCATGTCATATTATACCAGCTGATCAGGTGGCCATGCGTCTATAGCGCCTCGCCCTTTTTTCCATATTCCCCATATACATATACATATATCATATACACATATATCATATAAGCAGCATGCATGAGAGCCCAAGGAAAAACTATGTCTCTATCGGAGTGACGTAAGGTCGGTAACCTCCGATTATATTATGGAATAATCATGATCGTCATGTCTCACCTTGAAGGAACAATTATTATAAGGTGAGACTATCAATGAAGAATAACATCAAGAGAAAACATAGAATAAGGTCATAAATCTCATAAGTCGTCAATTCATAGACTTTGAAGTCTTTAGAAAATAGAGTCATTATCAAGGAATAAAATTGAGGATCAAGAAATAGCTCAATATTCTCATATTCATATTGAATCCACAACTTGAGACTTTCAAACATGAAACCATTCTCATCACAATCATCATAGACATATTCTCATCTTTGGCATCATCATTGTCATTACAAAAACATGTCCATCATTGTAGTCATAAAAGCTTACAAAATCATAAACATTTGTTTTGGAAAAATACGGATATTTTGGAAAACATTTACGGGTTATCAGGAAGGGAATCATAGACTTTTAACTTTTGACAACAAAGAAGTTATGGAAGCATTTATGAAATTGTAACATAGGAATCATGCCTTTGAAACAAAAGGGACGAGCCTTAACATACCTGTTTAGCCTCCAATTATCTACACTTATTCATCCGAGCTCGCAAGTGTCACGACCCAACTGGAGGGCCGCGACGGGCACCTGGTGGTAACCCACCCGGGCACCTCTTGACATAATTTCACATTACATCTAGGTGAGCCACATATCTAAACCATACCTTTCCTTCATCATCATTCTAATCTCATTAGGCAATAATTCATTTATATCAACATTAACAACTATGCCCAAATAAATGTACATAAGCCGACGAGGCTTAACAAAATAATATCCAAAAATATAGGCCGACAAGGCCAAACACATCAAATCATACACACATGTCTACGAGCCACTAAGAAGAATATGTCATATCATATAGGCGGGACAGGACCCCGTCGGGCCCATAAATATGTACACAAAAGAATCTATACCAAAATCTGTAGCTACGAATGAAATGGAGCTTCGCTATGTAGTCCCTGAATAATGAGGCTATGGATCAAGCCTGTCTCCCTGGCCACCACGCGGCATGACGCGAGCCGCCGTCCACAAACAAAAAAAAAAAAGGACGTCGGTACGAAAAATGTACAGAGTATGTAAAGCATGATTAACATCAATAAGAAAGCATAATAGACAACATGTTAAATATCATAGGATGGGAGATAGTAGTGTCATCATCATAGCACTTACTTGCCTTTCATAGGGACATTCCATTTCTATTGCGTATCCATGTACATACATCCATTCTCGTACTTGTAGTCATATTTCTATTCATACTCATGTTCATATCATATATATATCACATATATTGCATATGCTTAGCATACTCGTACTCATATTGATATCATATACTGTCACACCCCGACCTTACGCAGGTGTGTGATGGGCACCCGACCCTCCTCGAGTCGAGCGAACCCTTAACGTTCGCGTTACTAAAATCTGCAAATAAAATTTTTTAAGAAACATGAAACTTTTCAATCAATAAACATTATCTGAAAACGCATACTCTTTTAACATTTACAAATCATTCGCACTTCCCGACGCGCTATCCACAGGACACTGTCTGCAAAGCCTCTAACATATGCTAAAAATCATGACACGAACACTTTGACTCGGCAACACTCCGAACCGAGGTGGAGCTCGCCAATTCACGGAACAACTTCTAGTAAGTCTCCTCTTCATCCGGGTGTACCGCGTGGCATGAAACGCAGCCCCGAAGAAGGAGGGTCGGTTTTAATATGTACCGAGTATGTAAAGCATTACCGAAGCGTAAATCGAAAATACAACGAAAGCAAGTTTAGGTTACCCGACATGAATTAAATATGTAAATAAAATAGTCCCTTCGGACGGCGCTTCCGCCTAACAACAATAATGGTGGCCCGCCGGGCGTTGCGCTTCCGCATAATGATAATGATGATAATAATAATAATAATAATAATAATAATAATAATAATAATAATAATAATAATAATAATAATAGTAATAGTAATAATATTAATCCCCCTTTCGGTGCGCCGGTCCGCACACGTCTATCCCGGCCCCATCGGACATGCCGGCCCCGACGTACAATGATGGCCCTTCGGCATGCCGTGGTCAATATACGTCTATCCTGGCCCCACTCCGGACATCTTCGGTCCCGCATCCTAGCCCCTCTTCGGGCATGTCACTCGCGCATACGGCTATCCACCGGCCCCATCGGGCATGCCACTCGCGACATAATACTAATCCTAGCCCCGCCGGGCATATTAATAAAAGTAATAATAATAAAATATCGCACCCCGCTTCGAGTGGTTTTTAAAAGTTTTATAAAATATCACACTCCCTTCGGAGTGGTTTTGTACGCACCCCTTCGAGTGGTTTTAGAAAAGCCTTAGAAAATAATATATCACACCCCTTCGGGAGTGGTTTAAGAAAGCTTTAGAAAATAATATATCACACCCCCTTCGGAGTGGTTTTGGAAAGTTTTATAAAATATCACACTCCCTTCGGAGTGGTTTTGAAAGGTTTTATAAAATATCACTTAATGGAGGCATCTATGAAGTTTCAAGGCAATTCGATCACATTCCTGCAAGTTACGGACGTTTGAACATTTTCCCAACAAAATATAAAGATTCAAGTTCAATCGCACTGAATGAATAGTGCTCCATTTCAGAATCGACTTCGATGAACGAATAACCCCCGAGACTCAAATTCAAGCCTAGTATACCTAGGACATGCCAAAGGAAGGAGAGGGATAGCTTCACATACCTTTCTCGCTTGCCAAGCTCATCAAAACTCCAATCCCGTTTCGCCAAAAAAATGCAAATGGTCATCTTTACCAATTACTATTCATGCAAGTTGACATTTCAATCTTTGGTTTCTATTTGGCTACCGAAATTTCAGCACTTCCCCTATAAATACATCACCCCCGAGACTCCACTCAAGCTCAAAACAATCAACACAACCCACAACAACATCACCAATCACAACCAAACACAATATAACACAAACTATACAAAATATACAACTTTCCGCCAAGATCATAATTTATCCAAATCATCTAATCTTTAACATACACATTCATCACATATTTCCATCTTCCAAATTCATCAACAACCATCCTAATTCACACACTTAACATCTCAATTTCCATAATGTCCTAAAATCATAACAATACGGCATAAGTTCCCACATTCCATTTCAATACCAACCTAAACCATTTTATCTCCATTTATATTATAAGGATCACAATATCACAATTAACGTACTAAACAAACTTAATTCATTTCCATCCTACCAATCATCATATCACATGGCCAAACATCAATATTTCCATATTTCTATCTTTTCTACTCATTTACATATTCCACAACACAAACCAACCTTCATAACATAAATAAATGGGATGAACCTTACCTTTTCTTCAAACTTCTTCACTTCTTTAAGTGTTGAATTGAGGAAACCAATGCTTATTCTTCCAAACCAATTGCACCACGTCGTAGAGGGACCTTACTTTAGTAGGAAAACCGCAAGAAATAAATTTTTGGAGAAAGAATTTAAGGGGCAAATTTCTTAGGACTTGGCCGAATGGCCAAGTCTTCACTCTTCTTGTTTCTTTTGTTTTCTCCTTCTTTTCTTTTCTCTTGTTTTAATTCTCTCTCCTATATATAAGTATATCTTCCAAGCATGTGAGGGGCACATGCCTCTCTAGAATTTTCTTGAAATTTGATTAAAAAGATGACTTATTAGTCATCATTTCTCATCCATTTTCCATTCTTTTCTTTTCTCCTTTTTTTTTGTCACATGGCCTATATGGCCTTTTTGGAGCTTTCAGAGACTCGTGTGAATTTACCGTTTTACCCTTCGACTTTTCTCAATATTACCATTTTGCCCCTAACCTTCCGCATTATTTCCATTGACCACTTTACATTTAATTCCCCTTTTTACCCTTAACCTTCCTCGATAATTCCGCACTAATGTTTCCATAATCGACATATTCATACTAACAAGATCCAAATATGGCCTATTTCTTACAAATCACACTTATGTCCAAATTTCCCCGAACGTGCAAAAACACGGATGTAACATCCTCCCATTTAGAACATTCGTCCTCGAATGTTCAGCGATCTCCGGGGTGGTATGATACTCCGAGAGGATCCTTTCTTATAGTCGTCCTTTTTCTTCATGCTCATTCTTGTTAAGTCCGACATGATATATTCTCCCCCCCGCGGGCTCCCTTTACGCCAACGGTCCTCGCGTTGGGATACACGTGTTCACTAATTTAATCACAATGAGGCATCATACGCATTTATATGTGTATACATAGTCATTATCAACTAATCCACAAAATGCTTCCAAACGTAGTTCAAGCCTATCCTAATTCCAAAGCGTAGCGTACTTGCTCGTCTCTTCTCTAATCTCGCTTTGCGTGCTGGATGGCTCCTTTCATAGTCTCGTCACGACCCAACCCCGTGGGCCGCGACTAGCGCCCGAGCTCGGGCACCCGTACGTGCTAACCCACGGATCGCATATGTTAACAGAAAGTCAATAAGGTAATAACTCAAATATTTTAGAAAAATTCGGGCGTAGTTTCTCTCGTTTTCCTACCAACCAAAATTACACCTCGGAAAATACCGCAAAAGGCCACTCTCGGCCATCATATTATATAAACACATACATAGGCGAGCCGCAAGGCCGAACCGCGGTAGATAACCGCCCGGACATATATCACGTACACACATGCGTACGAACGAACCATAACCCACACTTTATGTCTACGGAGCCTCTATAAACGCCCGAAAGACATACAAACATATGACGGGACAAGGCCCCGCCGTACCCCGATCAAAGATACATGAACGTGTCAAAAGTGTACCAAAATACGGGCTCCGGACAAGGGAGCTCCTCGCGTAGGAACGAGGACCCTAAGGTGGCGGCTCACCCGAACGTATATCCGCACCGCGCGGCATGAACGCGGCCCCCCCCCGAATAAAGGGGGTCGGCGCACGAAATATGTACTTGAGTATGTAAAGCGATAAACACAATAATCGAATTATACGGGAATAAAGAGGACGGAAAAGTAGTACCAATAATCGGACCTCATAAAACTTACCTTGAACCTAAAACGTGCTTTCCCAAATCATAATAGACTGAATATCATAATTAAAGAAATCATCGTGAACAAATGCAAACATAACATGCCCCGGCCCTATACTGAGGGACGCGGTAAGTAAAATCATCATGTGCATGCATGTAACGTGCCCCGGCCCTCTAGGGAGGGACGCGGTGAAAGGAATCATCATATGCCGTCCTGGCCGCCTCCCCGTCATCACATCATCATCATACATAAGTACATATACATATATAACATGCCCCGGCCCTCTAGTGAGGGCGCGGTGAATAATGCGGAAGAGAACCGCACGAATACATGCCCGGCCCGGGACGCGGTGAAAGATGTCATAATAGTCCGCACGAGCGAGTAGTGAGATAACCATATGCATGTAAACCAATCAGTAAACAAATTACTTTTCAAAACTCGACGGACAATTACTTTTGCCGTTCTCCGAAAATGTAGAAACAAATTAAAGGAGTTAATCAAAATTGTATACAAAAGTTACTAACTTCGGAGTCGTTCTTACGAGTTAACTATATCCAAATAATATGCAATATTTAATGAGATAATCAAAACAATCGTCGTACTTGCATACTACTTAAAATAATTCAATTAAATCGACATAACGAAAATCTCGGGAACTAGGGGCCCACCTCGGGTTAGATGAGGCGGCGTACACGATTTACGTATAATACGTCTCATGACATTACTTATGAGGGTTTTTAGGGTTATCGGATCCTATTCATGCAATTTCTAAGCACTTAGACAATTCTGCAACTATACATAAGCATTTACTTCAATTCTATCAAGGAATAGTAGCCATTTTCAATCTCGGATTTCTTGGATTAGGAAAGTCCCCGAGTAGCGAATTCAAGCCTACACGTCTAAGACATGCCAAAGAAAGGAGAAGTAAGCCTTACATACCTTACGGACGATTTGCGCTCGCTTAAACTCGAATCCCTTTTCGTCGTAATACCGCAAATGGTCGCTTTTACCAATTACTATTCATAAGACTTGAAATTTCAATCTTAAACTAATACTTGTCTACCGGAATTCCGGCGGCACCTCCCCTATAAATACAACACCCCGAGAATTAAACTCGGCTCAAACAAGCAACAACAAACCAACAACAACATCAACAATCCTCAACAACACCAATGATCGCCATAAACACATAATAACACATATAGTCTTTCTTTCCACAAATGTCACAACTTCTACTCCAACTTCATACTTCCAACTATTATCAACATTTTCATATTCATGTATTAACTCAAAACCATTTAAAAAATAATCAAAAACACTTTAAGCAATTCATACAATTTTTCAAATAATCCAAACATTATTCCATTGCACCCGAAATGGTCCTCAAGCCCGCAAAACAACATCAATTATACTCTTTCCTTCCAAATTCATGAAATATCGCAACCGCATGTTAATAATATCATTCATGCCACATAAGAAATCACATTAAAATTGTATTAACTTCCACAACAACCCTCAAACAATTACAATGCTAACTTATACATTTAATCCTTCATTTGCACTATAGGATCTACAATAACAACAACTAGAATTCTAAATAAAATTAACTCATCACTTCTACACAAACAACCATCCACACGGCCTCAACCCAACACCCCTATTTTCATGAACTTCATTCCTTTCTACACTCTATAACATGTACAAACCATCCATATCATAAAAAGGAGATTAATTCTTACCTCTTTTCCTTTAGTTCCTTCACTTGGTCAAGGTGCGGGAACGATGAAACGAACGGCTTATCTTCCAAAAATAACTATACCACGTTGTGGGTCCTTCAATTAGTAGAATTACCACAAGAAAATAATTTTTGAAGCAATATTTCAAGGGGGTAAAATCCCACTCTTGGCCGAATGGCTTGAGCTTTGTTCTTCTTTTTCTTGTTTTTGGTTTGCTCTCTTTCTCTTGATTAATCTTGAACCTTCTATTAATACCACATATCAACACATGGAAAAATTAATTAAAACATGGGCTTGGGCCCTAGCTTGGCCGTCAACCCCTCTCTTTGGGCCTTAATTTCCTTCCAATTTTTTTTTGAGCCCAATGACTTATGGATCGCATTTTGTAATTCCCGAAACTAATTTCCGAAATCCCAATTTTTGCTCCTAGCCTTTCTCGACGCTTCCGCACTCATATTTTTCCATGAACAACTCGTGCTAAATAACAATCAATCATTACCTTATTTCTTGCAACCCAAAAATATTTCCAATTTTCCAAAACTAGCACACTTACTAAAAATGGAAATTGCCTCCAAATGCTTCCTTAGCATTTCCAAGTCATTAAAATCACACACAATTTAAGCCTTTAAGACAATCGAAAGTCTCTCGGGATAGCCTCGCCCCTAACTTCTCATAACCAACACAGGTTGTCCCGTTGTTCAAAATGATATAACATTCTTCCTCTTTAGAACATTCGTCCTCGAATGTTCAACTAGTCTTATAGGGCGTCGAGGGAAGGTCTTCCTTTATTGACACCACATACAATCTCACTTGCCACCGCTTTTTCTCTTGCAACATCATTGTCTCAGATATTCTAGATTACATATAGTAAGAACAATATAGATTACTCTAGCTTTTCCCCCAAACACTACTCGCTTCTCATGACTAAAGTTGTGAAACTTCTCCTTTATCGTAAACTTCATCTATTCAAGTGGGTCACCCATCCTAGAATTTCCCCTCACCCATCTTAAAATTTCTAGCACGCTTAACTTCGGAATCTCGATGGCATACGAGGCTCTTAATGTTAAGTATAATCGCGTTCAAATTTCACTATAAGACCTTTATCACGTAATTTTGGAGTGAAATACGGTCTTGACAGTTTCCGGGACAATTTCGAGCATAATTACTATTTTGCCCTTCACTCGCTTCTACCTATTCACCGTCACCTCACGGGTAAAACCATTCTTCGTCTTAGTCTCCGGTCCGTAATAACAATGGACACGCCTTAATTACCGTTGTTTATAAATACCGTTATAAGTTTCCCATCCACCACCATTACGCACAATTACATCACAAACACACATATATAAGAAAATAAATTCTAGCGAGGATTTATGTACCGTAGCCGCATCCGGTAATGCCTCCCGATCATGTCTACCGGCTGGTTGCATATAAGCGGTCGATGGACCGCCGGAACCGGGGGCTCCGCCGCGACCTCTACCACGTCCCGCCGGTGCCGGTACCTCGCCCCATGTGGCGCATACCGCCGGAGGAGGACGCAACTGGCCGACCGACCCGCAGGGCCGGGCCATACCACCCGAACCATCCCGACGTGGGCAATCCCTCATAAATACGGCCGTAACGGCCGCAAGAAAAGCAAGCGCCCGTGACGCGACGCGCATTCCCCCAAATGGCGCCGCCGCACCGGGCACCGGGGCATGTGCGATGGCCTCGTCCGACCGAACATCTATCCATCCGTGGCCCCGAAGCTCGGGAGCTCGAACCGCTCCCGAATACCCCGCACCGTCAAAACCTCCCGCCCGAAATCGCGGGTGCACTCCGTGCCGGCCGGGCCGAATATCCCGTACTCGCCGAGGCCGTCCGCCCGTGAATCCCCCGAATACCCCCCGCCGACCTAGCCTCGGGGTTGGCGCCCGATCATCGTCCCATCGGCCGGCGTCCCCGTGCCGCTCCTCCATGCCCCGAGCGTACGCCCGCACTCGCGCACACCGCGGCGCCCGCCGAGCAGCCATCGACATACAATTATCAATCAAATAGTCGTCCAGCCCCCATGACATACCGGTGTACTCTATCGCCCATATTGCTACAACACGAGGAAACAGTATCCGGCCAAGGAGTCGAACTCCCAAACCGTACTGACGCTCCTACCACCCCGCTCAAATGTATAAACCCGTGAATCCTGGCGCGTCTAATCTCTCGGGGTAGAAAATGGGCGAGAAAAGCCTCCACGAACTCATCCCACACACTGTCGGAGCCCCTCACCTCTAGATAGCTCCCAAGACTCATACCAATCGTCGCAATGTCGTGCACTCGATACGACGCGAACTCAATAGACTCGGTCTCGGAGGCCTTAACAAGTCGCAACGTGCGTCGCATCTCTCGACAAACTCCTCGAGGGTCTTCCTCAAGCTTTGACCCGAAGAACTCAAGTGATTGGCAGTGTCAAGAAATATCGAGCCCTCCGTCGTCACGTCCACCGCAAAATCATCTCCAGCCTCTGTCTCCGGACCCGTCCCGCGCCGCCTCGGTCAACAATCGAACAGCGTCCCTCATGGCCCCGGCCTCCGCCGGCCCCGAGGAGCCGGAGGCTCCGGGCACTCGACCTTCGGGGCGGCGTGGGGCCGCCTCCCGTGCCGCACCGCCGCCGCTCGTGCTCCTGACGGTGACGGAGTTGGTGTAATCCAGCCCGACCGGGGGCACAATCTCCGCCGGCCGGGCATGGGCCCTAGTAACTCTCTCGGGGCCCCATCGGTCTCTCCCGCCTCGTGGACTTGCCCTTCCGGGCAACCGTCGCTTTTCTCGGCATCGCCGAAAACATACGTTCACAGAGGGAGTCATCCCGATAATACCGCTCTATCGCACGATCTAAGATCGAAGGAAAGGTAACATCCTAAATGTCTCGTAGCCTCCCGTTTATAGACGTGGTGCACAACACACCGATAAACAAGACTCTACTAGACACCTGCCCCTGCGACATTCCGAGGACCGACCGCTCCGATACCACTTTTGTCACGACCCAACCCCGCGGCCGCGACGCGCCCGAACCGGGCACCCGTACGTGCTAACCCACAGATCGCATACGTTAATAAGAGAAAGTCAATAAGGTAATAACTCAAATATTTTAGAAAAATTCGGCGTTTCCTCGTTTTTCCTACCAACCAAAATTACCCGCACTCGTAAAATACTGCACAGGCCACTCTCGCCATCATATTATATAAACACATACATAGGCGAGCCGCAAGCCGCCGCGTAGATAACCGCCCGTACATATATCACATACACATACCGTACGTGACGGGACCATAACCCACACTTTATGTCTATTGTGCTACTATAAACGTAACATACAAACATATGACGGATTGTGGCCCCGCCGTACCCCGAACAAAGATACATGAACGTGTAAAAGACGCGTACCAAAATCTAGGCTCCGGACAAGGAGCTCTTCAAACAAACCGAATCGTGGACCCTAAGCCGGCGCTCACCCGAACGTATATCCGCACTCGCGCGTACGAACGCACTTCGAATAAAAGGGGGTCGCACGAAATATGTACCGAGTATGTAAAGCAAGAAACACAATAACCGAATTATACGTAAATAAAGAGGACGGAAAATTAGTACAATAATCGGATCTCATAAAACTTACTTTGGACCTAAAACGTGCTTTTCCCAAATCATAATAGACTCGAGTATCATAATTAAAGAAATCATCGTGAACAAATGCAAACATACATGCCCGCCCTATACCGAGGGACGCGGTAAGTAAAATCATCGCGTGCATGCACGATAACGTGCCCCGCCCTCTGTGTGGGACGCGGTGAAAGGAATCATGATATGCCGTCCCGGCCGCCTCCCCGTCATCACATCATCATCATACATAAGTACATATACATATAACATGCCCCGCCCTCTAGTGAGGGGCGCGGTGAATAATGCAGAGGAACCGCACGAATACATGCCCCGGCCCGGACGTGCTGAAAGATGTCATAATAGTCCGCACGAGCAGTAGTAGCGAGATAACCATATGCATGTAAACCAATCAAGAAACAAATTACTTTTCAAAACTCGATCTGACAATTACCTTTGCCGTTCTCCGAAAATGAAAACAAATTCCGAGTTAATCAAAATTGTATACAAAAAAGTTACTAACTTCGGAGTCGTTCTACGAGTTAACTATATCCAAATAATATGCAATATTTAATGAGATAATCAAAACAATCGCCGTACTTGCATACTACTTAAAATAATTCAATTAAGTCGACATAACGAAAATCTCGGAACTAGGGGCCCACCTAAGTTAGATGAGGCGGCGTACACGATTTACGTATAATACGTCTCATGACATTACTTATGAGGGTTTTTAGGGTTATCGGATCCTATTCATGCAATTTCTAAGCACTTAGACAATTCTTGCAACTATACATAAAGATTTACTTCAATTCTATTGAAGGAATAGTAGCCATTTTCAATCTCGGATTTCTTGGATTAGGAAAGTCCCCGAGGCGCGAATTCAAGCCTACACGTCTAAGACATGCCAAAGAAAGGAGAAGTAAGCCTACATACCTTACGACGATTTGCGCTCGCTTAAACTCGAATCCCGTTTCGTCGAAATCGCAAAATGGTCGCTTTACCAATTACTATTCATAAGACTTGAAATTTCAATCTTAAACTAATACTTGTCTACCGGAATTCGGCGGCACCTCCCCTATAAAATACAACACCCCGAGAATTAAACTCGGCTCAAACAAGCAACAACAACCAAACCAACAATTTAGGATTCAATATCGATCATCAATTCAAAATACATAATAACACTATAGTCTTTCTTTTACATAATTTCCACAACTTTCCCAACATTCCAACATACTACTTACATTCCAATCAATATCGACGTTTATACGTTCAATTATTAACTCAAAACCATTCACACAATGAACAAGAACACTTTAAGCAATTCATACAATTTTTCAAATAATCCAAACATTATTCCATCGCACCCGAAATGGTCCTCAAGCCCGCAAAACAACAACATCAATTATACCTTTCCTTCCAAATTCATGAAATATCGCAACCGCATGTTACTAACATCATTCATGCCACATAAGAAATCACATTAAAATTGTATTAACTTCCACAACAACCCTCAAACAATTACATACGTTAACTTATACATTTAATCCTTCATATTTGCACCATAGGATCTACAATAACAACAACTAGAATTTCAAATAAAATTAACTCATCACTACACAAACAACCATCCAATGCCTCAACCCAACACCCTATTTTCATGGAACCTCATCTTTCTCACACTCTATAACATGTACAAACCATCCATATCATAAAAAGGAGATTAATTCTTACCTCTTTCCTTTAGTTTCTTCACTTGGTCAAGGTGCGGGAACGATGAAACGAACGGCTTATCTTCCAAAATAACTATACCACGTTGTAGAGGGTCCTTCAATTAGTAGAATTACCACAAGAAAATAATTTTTGAAGCAATATTTCAAGGGGGTAAAATCCCTAGCTCTTGGCCGAATGGCTTGAGCTTTGTTCTTCTTTTTCTTGTTTTTGGTTTGCTCTCTTTCTCTTGACTAATCTTGAACCTTCTATTAATACTACATATCAACACATGGAAAAATTAATTAAGACATGGGCTTGGGCCCTAGCTTGCCGGCCAACCCCTCTCTTTGGGCCTTAATTTCCTTCCAATTTTTTTTGAGCCCAATGACTTATGGATCGCATTTTGTAATTCCCGAAACTAATTTCCGAAATTCCAATTTTTGCTCCTAGCCTTTCGACGCTTCCGCACTCATATTTTTATTTTGATATATTAGCATTTTACAAGAGGCATATATAATAAATTAAATTATTCAATATTAAAATAAAGTGAAAATCTTTTTGGCTTTCAAATATACAACTGCAGAAGAAAGCTTGAAAGAAACTGCAACCACACACCTTCTGTGTGCAATAAGTTCATTTGTTAACTCTACTAACTTTCAGAGCCTAGCTTAAGTATAAACTAGAAAATTACCATTTTACGTATATAATAAAATTAAATTATTCCAATAATGAAATTGTTCAAATGCGGTTGATAACCAGTCATTCGGGCATGCCAATCGCTATGGAGTTACTCCTGCATAAGTGACATTGTTTTTGGAAAGGCCATCATTTTGTATTCTAGTTGTACATTGATATGAATATTAACCAACTCAATTAATCAAGTGCACTATCACTCCTTCTTACTGGACTTACAAGGCTCCACTGCTTCACCCTCAATGGCTACGGGGAAGATAAAAAAAAACTGAAGGAAAAAAAAATTGCAAAGATAAAAAAAATAAAAATAAAAACTCACGAAAAATAATAATCATAAAAATCAAATATATAACTAGAAAAAAGAATAAAAGAAAGAAAAAAAATCATATATAAAAGTGTTTTCTTCTACCCCCACACTTAAATTGTGCCATGTCCTCATGACACATACGTTAAAAACAAGAGGGGTAAAGAATTTCCCTTAAATCTTTTTTTTTTCCTCCGAGAACTTGTGTACTCCACTCCTAATTGTGAATCAAGTTTTCTTTTTCGCTTTTTCTGGTTCCTCGTGGAGTTCATTTGGCTAAGAACATCATAAAACATTTTTCTTTTTCGCACATAGCGCTCTTTTTTGTCCTTGTCTTGAGGAGTAAAATAATTGCTTATGATCTTCCTTCCTTAACTCTATTTTGCATTTTTTACAAAGATCATTCCATGCGTTTTTCTTGAAAATCTCCAATAACAAAATCCACAAAATTATAACGTTTAGAAGAAATTGAAGAATTACGATCAAAGGATATTTCATTTGTGCTTGTGACCTCTGCATTCTTATTTTGTTCAAAATTAATCAATTTAAGTGGATAAGAAAAATCGGATATGCACTCATCATTTGTTGAATTAAATTCAACCAAATCTTCATTGTAAGCAATCTCCATTAGATCTAAACCTTCTTCTTGAGTGATAACCTTTTTCTCACAAGGCTCGTCTTCTTGAGTTGATCCATTCTCACATGATGTTATGTCATTTATTTGTTCACCACCAAAATTTAAGGAGTTTACAATACTTACCAAGTGATTTACTTGCATTATTAAGTGCATCATGGCTATTTGATTACACATGTTTTTCTTTCTCTCGTCTTTTCATATAGCTATACAAAGTCTCTTCAAACCTTGTGTTCTCCTCTAGAGGTGGTTGACTCATGTTGCTTTGATTCCACATAGAATTTAGGTATTGACAGCATTCTGTTTGGCATTCAAAGCTTTGGTGGTTGCCTCCACAAAAATCACATGTGACTGACCTCTGACTTATTCTATCAATTAATTCTTCAAGGTCTTTCAGCCTCCGAGAACCACCATATGAGAGAGTGTTACCTGACTGACCTTTGGTTGATTCTAATTGGTAATTTTCAATGTCTTTTGATTTCTCGGAATCACCATATGAGAACTCGTCAAAGAGTTCACAATCATCTTCATATTCATAAATGACTGATTGACAATTCAATGTGTGATGGTTCCCACCACAAAGATTTCAAGTGATAATCACCTGACAATAACTTTCAACCAGATTTCTACGTGGTTGATTAAGATTCATTTTGAAGGTGCATGGAATGAGTATATTTTTTTCAAGTCTTGCCCCAACACTTGTTATGTATTAGAAAAAAAAAATAGAAGATAGTTAAATAATGATAAAATATATAGTAATATAATATAATATAATATAATATAATATAATATAACTTCAATAATATAATAATATTAAAATAATAATATAATATAATAATAATATTAAAATAATAATATAATAATACTATAATATTATTAATATCAATATAATAATAGTAAATAATGGCTTCAAGTTTTAGTCCCCTAACACTTGTCAAGTACTAGGAAATAAATACTTGAATATATAGTAAAAAAATCTCAAAGTAGTAATAAAATAATTAATCTAAAGTAGATGTTTACCAATCCCCGGCAACGGCGCCAAAAATTTGACGAGACCAATGTGCATAGGTATTTTTTGCTCGTACTCTGTCAAATTATAGTAAAGTTTAAGATATCGTCCCACAGAGATTGGAACCACCTAGGCTACAGATTTATATTATTTTTGTTACTATTTGATCAAACTGATGAAAAGAGAGTTGTTCAAAAGTATTGAAAATTATAATAATAAAATAAGAAATATTTTTGGATTTTTCTAATAAAAGATAGGAGGTTGGGATATTTTGAATCGGCAACAATAATAAAATCAAAAGTTTATTACTTATTTCTCTGTTTAAAGAATGATTGTTTATTTCTAATACAATCACTCCACATAACGACAATATGTTAATAGCACCACTCTCGCTTATACTATTAATTTATTGACAATTAATTAGTGACATTAAACAATAATTAATTAATAACACCTCTTTCGATTAGTGTAGTTAACCAATTAAAGTAATGGCTTCAAACAAGAATTATCTTAGTTAAGTGCACTAAGTGAACAAAAGCCTCTTTCGATTAGCTTTTGCTAAATCAATAAACTTATTTGAGTCAATCCCTTCGTGAGAATTAGGACTGAAAGAAATAAGACAAATATTCCTTAAATCAATAAATTTATTTGAGTCAATCCCTCCGTGAGAATTAGGACTGAAAGAAATAAGATAAAGATCATTTAAATCAATAACTTATTCGAGTTAATCCCTCCGCGAGAATTAGGACTAAAAGAAATAAGATAAAGATCATTTAAATCAATAAACTTGTTTAAGTCGTTCTCTTCTCCCGAATAAGAAATAAAATAACAAGATAAAGATTTTTGTAAAGAGATATAATTATATCCAATAATAGATATAATAATACCTTGGTGTATAAAGATGATAAAGAGAAAATCTCAACATAAGAAGATAATAAAATAAAGATATTTATTATAATAGCTTCGTCAAACTTCATCTAGTATCCCAACCAAGGAAACTTACTCCATTATGGAGTAGAAAACTAAATGCAAATAAAGACTAAGAGAATATTTTTTTTCTACAAGAAAGAGCCAAGAGAGACACCAAGACTAGTTCTTGTGTCCTCTTCACTCTTGGATGCAAATAAGATGAAAGATTAGTTTTTTTTCTTCTACAAACATATGCCTATTTATAGAAAAATTCCTAGAAGTCTTGGAGAGACATTGCAAGAGAAATTCAATATAATAATATTTCCTTGATGAGAAATTGGCATGGCAAATTATCATGCAATCTTGAGAAATTGGCATGGCAAATTATCATGCAATCTTGAGAATTTGGCATGATAATTTATCATGAAATTTTGGTGAGAATTTGTCATAACTTTGTTTCTCTTGACTTTGTATAGTCTTTGGTGAAGTTGTCACGGATGCATCCTCCTTTCTTGGCTTTTAGTTTTTGCTTCTTCTCTTTTCCATGTATTCTTTTCCTGCAAGATTTGTTAGAAAAGTGCGAGAATATAATATAAACTAGTTAATCAATCCGCGCTTCGCGCGGTCAAACATTTGTTTGTGTAAATTTAGTTGACAAAGATGGGGGAAAAAGTTATATATATATATATGAAAAAAATTATAATCAAATGTATTTGAAAATATACATCGTGAAGAAGTAAAACAGAAGAAAACAAATACATACATATATATAATGCATTGCTCAGCATTTATAATTTTATAAAGTTCTCAGATAATTCTCTCAATTGGGGAATAGAAGTTACACTTACTTTATAGGGAAAATTTACGTAATATAAATTTTCTCATCTTCGCTTCGTTTTTAAATGTTGAAGTTCATAAATTAGGCATGTATTAAGTTTCTGCAATAAACTGAGTACTACTCTTCATCTTTGATCACCGTTCAAACACTCCTGTTCCATCATTCAACCACCGATAATTCTTTTGCTACAGATATACATAGCCACCGTCTGAAGCCTAACTTATCTTTTACCACAATTTTTGGAAATTTCCCCGGGAAAAATAGGAAAAAACCCGCTTACAAATCCCATATTGATAAGCTTTTAACTGCTACTCCAAAATAAATAAGGAAAAGGGGTGAAAGGTGTCGTTCCAAAATTCTATCAAACACAAAAACGCTTGTCTTATCAATTTCTTGATTCTCGGGTATCATATATAGAGAAACTTACATGATGTGTCACCCAAACGACGATGGTGCTAGAGGTTGACACTGACTGCGGTGGTTTCATCGACTTGCAAGAGTTCGCTGCACACTGCCCTGTTGAAGGCCCTAACAAAATATAAAGGTCATGTCTTTAGATTTCATTTAATTCTTTTTCTTATTATTTTAAAGAAAGAAATAAAGGGTAACAAATTTCAATTTAAGATTAATTAGTAAGAAGTAAAGCGTACATGAAAATTAAAATCAAACTTGGTATCATTCATGTAATGGTAATCAACAACCTTGAAGATTGAAGTGTGACTTCGAGAGGCAAATATTACAAAGCTAATCTCCATTTCAAACCTGAATTAATTGGCGGCAATTTCAATCCGTGAATGCAATGATATATGTATAAAAATTAACATACAAGTGTATATGCGAAGATGTTAAGAAGAGAGTGACATGAAGGAATATGTGTTACCTGAATTTTAAGGAGAGAAGGATAAAATTTGCTTTGACTTAGAAATGAATGTTAAATGGAGCCGTAAGTTAGCAGTTACACGGGAATTAGGAAGCGGGAAATCTGAAATAGCAAACGGACCGGATGCATCGCTTCCTTAGTGAGGCAAAACGGTCCATTGTTTAAATGGGTGTCATTTGGATTAAAAGAATGTTGGGAGAAAAATCGAATAAATGAGGGAAAAGATAAATCTAAATCCTGGCTTAAGAGCGTGCCACGTCAGCGGCCTCATGTCCTGCTTTTATATAGATACTAGGTAAATTGCCCGCGCTACGCGCGATAATAATCACCCCATTAAGCTTAGAAATAACCCTTTTCTAATAATTGAAGTATTAAAAATGACATTAAAAAAAAGATATCAAGATCGTTCTAATATAAATTAGAAGATTTTGACATCGCATATCTTAAGAACCAGTAACTAATGATTACAATATTCTTTGATTTAATTGGCTTCTCATTGTTTTTTCTGGTAAATAACTCTTTTAATTACCAGTAACGCTACGTACATGAAAAAACCACAGCTAGACAATTCCAAAACTGCAACCGGATACTCTTAGCAATTCTACTACAACTGATCTATCAAAAGAAAAAGTTTTAGCTCTGACGACTCCTACTTAATCTGTTCTTCATGGATCCTTTGTAGAAGACCTCCTGAATGACTTTCGTGACTATTCTCCTTGGGTCCATCTGCTTTGGTTGAAAAAACTCTTTCCTCTCAATTCAAAGGTGATAGACACAAGCAACAATAGTAATTAAACAAATTGCCGCACTTGAGCGGTTTCCTCTAGCATGAACTTCAGCCCATCTCAGTGCCTCAGGCCAAGACATAATCCGCTCTGTTAGTCCCTGCAATCAATGTAGCAGTTTACTCCATCCTGTGCAGAAAATTCACATTTCAAAAATAAGTGAGCTATGCTTTCCATTAAGTTGTACACAGTGGGCATTCTCAATCAAGTATCGTTTTCTCTATTTTTGTGTACACGAAATGTGTAAAAATTCAATTTTAGGGCGTACAGATATACTCACTCTAAATAAACTTCATGGTGTGAAGGTTTATTAAAACCACCACCGATTAAAATCAAGGGTAAGTTAAAATAAGATGGTTCCGTTAACAAACAACACAACATACATTTCAACAGATAAAATATTAAACCATGTGAAGTGTAGAATTAAAATAGAAAAGAAAACGATTGAAAGATACAAAAATAGTATTGGTAAAATCTGCAAGGTCTCATGACATAAGAAGGGTATTTTTAAATTCCTGCAGACTTTTCTAGACATGAAACAAAGGTAAATTTTAAAAACTTGAGGAAAACGATAAATGGAGATCATGGCCTAAGAAAGATGCCACATCAACTCTCTTATCGATATAAGATAGATTGATTAACTATTCTTTGTTTTCTCTGAATATTTAAGTAATGTTTCAATTTGACCCAATCAATTGATTTTTTTTATTTAAAGATGCTTCAAATTCAATTTCTGCACAAGTACTATAAAGCTATAAAACTTGCAAAGAGGAATATCATACCAGTTCTTGTTTTCAGCTTACCAATTGCTTTAATCATCAAACATGTCAAATTACTGTAATTACTCGATACTCTTCTCCATCCCTTGCTGCCTTGTCTCCAGTTGGACACCACCCTCATCTCTTTACAGAGAAGAAAATACAACTTCTCTTTTGTATCATGTCACCCTGCAACACTAAACTCAAGTTCAACCATTAACGGGGCAGGAATTACTCTCTTTCTTGAGGACATCCTTGAGAAATCAAGGCTAATGCCCTGAATCATCCTAGTAGTACTCTTACTTACAGAGTTGAGTATCAAACAATTGTTAAAGATACTTAATTCAAGCTTAAACTTGCTAAGACAAATAAAAAATATTGCTACCCACAACTGGTAGCTCCAGTATAAAAAGAAAAAGATACATGTGAATGTTGGCCAAAGAGATCTGTCACCTCAATTCGTCTATGATCAATTTTATATAAATATATAAACATAGATATGAATGGCAACCCCCAAAAAGGTAGCAACACATCATAATCAAGGAAGAGAAAGAGCACTGAGGAAAAAAGTAATGTTACGAGAAAATTGAAATATAGATCTTCTGATAATTATAATGTCGCCAGAAAAAGTCGTTTTTTGATTATTACAGTGTTGGTGGCATGTTAAATGCATAAGTCAATCGCAATTCAAAACGTGAAAGAGTAGAGCAGGAAATAATAATAGAGCACGACAAATTACTAAAAAAGTTGAAAATGTAATATAGGCTAAACTCGAAATTACAAAACTATAATCAGTATTTATAGATATTAATGTCGAACTTTGTAAATGTAGATTTTACAATTGAACGATCACAATTATTCAAGGCAGTTTGTTCCATTTTTATCACAGCTATACAATTGGATTAGGGTGGTAAACTGCTGTGAAAATATGTATATTGAACAAAATTATTTAGTTGGAAGTAGATGAGGGTGTTGAAAATATATACTGAACTTTAAGGGCCTAAAATAATAACCGAGTTGCATCTGTTGAGTGGATTTTGGAGCCATTTTCTGAAGCTGCATCTCTATAGGGCATTTCGTCGAACACTCGATGGGTTTCAAAATAAGCATGCCGCATTGTTTTTTTTTGGGTCAAACCCGGGTTGGCGTATGAACAATATTTCAATTGGATAGATGAAAAGAAGAGAATTGTAGAGAGTAGACTGTGACCCAACACTTTGATTTGTCAGACATTAAATAATAATAAATCAAAGATAACAAAAACAGGGGGGGAAAAAGTTACTCCAGAAAGTTGCAACTATGGGAAGAAGTTCCTCGCAACAGTGCCATATAATATATGGTGTTTCTGGCACTATGATTTAGTTCAGAAATTTTCTAAGAGAGTGGTTAGTGGTGAATAAAACTAAAGCATAGAAGACGGAGATTAGGAGACTGACCTGTATTTTGATAGGAACATATAAACCCTTCAAGAACACAAAAGAGGCAGGAATTTAATACAAAAATACATGAAATTAAAAAAAAAACAATTAACTTGAAGCTTTTTTACCTTCTCATTTTTCTCACAGACCATAAACTTCTTCTCCTCTAGTGATTTCTTCTGTGCCTTTGCTGCTATGGAATTGAAGATCTTGAAGTTTTGGTTTGAAATGGCGCGACAGATGGGCGGAAGTTTTCTCCTCTATTGACTAACTTATGTTTTGTGAAAGTTGGCGACGCAGGGTTTTGTTTGACACAGCGAAAAGTTGCAGATTTTGTTGGGAAACGACTGACCCAAAAAATCCTAAAGATTAACTTGATGAATCGAAGAGAATGGAAGGAAGAACAGGAAGAAAGGGCGTATAAGCAAAAGGAAGTGCCTTTTGAGTTTTGTTGAATTGAAAACAGTAGTGGCGTTTGGGTTTCTATAACTGAAGGCCGAAGAGATTCCTTTTGACTTTTAGTTTACTAAATAATTGTTGTTGTTTTTTTTTTTGTAATTTTAAATGGCAAAAAGCTGAGGAAAAAGATAAATAGGTTTTATGTAATATAAAGCGCGCGTCGGCGGGCGCTTTCGCTTTCTTTTATATATATATATATATATATATATATATATGATATAGATTATTCATGTTTTATTTTTAAAATATTATATTTTTATATTGAAATTACATTAATAATTTATACCTATCAGATTACACTGAGTTTGTTTCAACATTCTTGTCTTGTAACCTCCACATTTCCTCAAAGCTTGGTGGCGGCTGGTCCGACATGAGAAGTAAGAACATGTAAACAGATTTATCAGCATATGCCATTAACCATTACATAGATTATTCTACAGGATGTAGGATACTCCCTCTGTGTCAAAGCACCTCATCATCATCCATTGTCCTCGACGAAAATGGCTTTTCATTTTGCTGCAAGAAAAAGCAGTGATATCAAGACTTCAATGTAAACTCCATAGAAGACATACTACTATTCTTTTGGTGTTCACACTAAAGCTTTGAATCATCCAAGAGTTTTAAAGGCAGAAAATCATCCTACAGTGGATGATTCTTGGAGTCTTACAACTCCTCAATTCAAATAAAAAGTAGAATAGTCTATCAAACACCATGAGTAAAAATATTCAGTATTAATGAACAGCAAACAACACTCCAAATTTCATTGTATCAATAACAAGTACTAATAAATACTGATACGTTACATATTTAATGTGTGGAGGACGATAATAAGCAACAAATTGAAGTTTTGATAGACATATTAAAAAGATGCTTAGGCGTTATGATTCCTTTATAAGAAAGAGAACTAATTTTCTTTGTAAAATTTTGAAAAAAAATTGTCAATAACTTAGTCGCAGCCACATTCCCTAAAATTAGCAGAACTGATTGCTGATAAGTGAGTGGACATATTCATTTAACACTAAAATTCTCCTAATCCCTTAGCACTAACACATTTGGACATCTCAAGAGAGCAACTTATATTATGTAATAAAATGATTGTAAATGATCATTGTAGTTGACTGGTTAGATTCATGGAAAGGAAGCTTGAATATTTCAAGTTTCGATTTAAGATCGAGGCGGATTAGATATAAAACTGTAGACACTTGAAAGAAAAAGCAGCAAATCAGTTCTTCTGCAGTCTTTCCTGCTCCCAAATGAAAAAGATCTTACTGTTTGATTTACATTTTCTCTGTTTGTCAGCAAAGTGAATGCAGGAAATTATGTAGTTTGAAGTCACTATAATAAGGCTTCTAAAATTAAATTCCAGCTACAAAGAATCATACAAATTAAAACTATTCCTACTTCCCATTGTGAAAGAAAGATTCATTAAAAAGGAATTCACATCTAAAGGCAAATATTTCTATACAAAAAAGTAATCAGCAGTCAAAGCAAGTTATTGTCATGGCTGATCACCAACAACGTTGATGCTGGTTGAAAATGTTGGAATCATTATTTTCAAAGGCGTTGAAGCACTTTTACCTGATAATTCTATTGCAAGCAGTTGTACTTGCAAACATTCAATTCTTATCAAGAGAAATATGGCAATAGGTGTCAAATCAAGCTAACAAAGAGCAAACAGCGAAAGCATAACATGCTTTGCGCGAAAAGGACATTAAAGTGGTATATTTTTTAACAAATTATACACCTAAATGATAAGATTACATAATTAGCCTACTTCTAGCTAGCTCGAGTTTTAGATGCTGTTGATCAATCGTTGTCTCTTTGTCTTCTCTTTTCCAGCAATTATTTCATTTGTTCTCTTTTCCAGCAATTCTTTGATCTATGTGCTTCCATTCTTTTGGGTTATGAGTTTTATTCTCTTTTCCTTAATTTGGTTTTCTTTCAAGGTAGACGTGCTATTCTGCTAAATTGAGGAAGGAGATTATTAATTTGTTCTCGGTGTTTTCCCATATAGTACGGCTGTGATGGAATTATTCTTCTTTTCCAGCCGTTTTTATTAGTCTTTTTCTGGTGTTATAAAACATCTGTTAACTTAGTATTTAGGCTACAAAGTCTGAGGCATTGGCTTGAACATTGAACACATTTTTAAAACTCAAACCAGAAACAGGATTAACTTTAAAAAGGACCTAGAAAAGCATATAGCCGCTCAGACTTTGAAAATTCCCTAGGTAATACTATGTGGGGGTGGGAGAATAGACGGGCTAGATGGTATATGCAGATGCTTCAGAGAGCAATTTTTCACATTTATGCTTAGCACTTATTTGTATCATGAGCTGGTGATAATAACATATAAAGTTAAGTGCAAAGTTACGTATGCTGAATGTAAACATAAAGTTGAGCCAAATATAATGTTACCATCTGATGCTTCAAATAGATATAAAAAGTGTAGGAAGTGATTAAATTGATACTCACTAACCTTGCGTAGATCATACCGCAGTGGCCTACAAATTCAAGAACACCATATTAGCAATGAGTGTCCAAAAATTGCAACAACTCATAGCAATTAGGATACAATTATGAGGAAGGAAAAAAAAGGAACGAAAAGTAAAGTTATATCAGCACAACTTATAAAGCATATGAATAACTTAAGTGCTCAAGATCAGTTAAGGACCAGCTGAATAATCTTTCTTTCAGATCGTCATTGTTCCTTAATCTCTTCAGCTCTACGCACCGCAATATCTTCGTTTGAGGACATTCTCTGTTCCAAATATTAGTTAAGCACATAATAAAAACACTTAAAGAGCTTAAACAAAGCATTAATTGGTTGAAGCAAAGGCAATTTAACCCATCAAAACGACAATGATAGAAGGGCTTTGTCACTGAGATGCTTTCAGTGCCCAAAAAAATTGGGATTGACATTCACCAGCCGCTCAAAAAGATCACCTATGAGTCTATTTTGAAGCATGCAAGAGTGAATCAGATCAAATTATTGACATACATGTAAAAATTCAGTAAAAAATCACCAAAACTAACAGCAAACAAACAGTTTTTTCATCAAAGGAAGAGGAAAAACAATACCCAGTAGAATAAAATCAGCAAAACTAATAGCAAACTAACAAATCTTTCATCAAAAGAAGCGGAAAAACAATACCCAACATGCAACAATTAGGAATAAGATCTAAATTAACAAAGAAATTTGTAGAATAAACTCACCAAAACAAATAGCAAAAGTGTAATTTTAACAGAAAAAATGAAAGGAAAAAGAATCTCAGATAATTTGCCCAAAAACCCAGTTAAAGAGAATTGAGAAGCAAGCACAAGGACAGAGGCATTTCCGGAAATTTGCCTAAAACCCAGTCAAATCTGACGATCGCTTTTAAAATCATTTATAATAGTATAGATTTTTATAGTCAAGAAGCTTAAGTAGAACCATAAAAAGAAAATTAGAAAGTACCATAGGACAAGCTTAAGATATAATAACCTACTGGAAATATCAGCAGAAGTAAGTCTCACCTTTGAAGGAATGAAGACCAGAGAAGTGGAAGAAAGTGTTAGAGACCACAGAAATAGTGAAGAAGAAGAAGAGACCACCGGAATTGAAGAAGAAAGAGAACCATTTGGCGAAGCTTATTTTTTTCGTACTTATTTTTTCAACAAATGTTTATTCTTTAAAAAAGTGAAGTGTTTGGTTAAATTTTTTTTTTAGAGAAAATAAGTATTTTTGGGAGTAGTGAAAGCAGTTTTTTAAAAGTTAAAAAAATAATTTTTGCTTAAAAGTATTTTTTAAAAAGTATTTTTGAGAAAAATATAAATAAAAGTATTTTTTAAATTAATTGATCAAATATAAATTATTTTTAGTCAAAAATACTTTAAAAAATATTTTTTAAAAGTTTGGCAAAACAGGCTACAAGTCTCACTAATTCTGAGTTTTGAAATAATCTGTTCTTTTTTATGTCCACGTGCTATGCTGGGGAAAATCATCAATACGCGTGTCAACGGGAAATAAGCCTAGTTTGATGTACAACTCAAATTACTTCTTCTACAATGTGGTGATGCTGTCTTCGTCCCTGTTAGGTGCTTATATATAATAGAAATAAAAAGAAATATGAGCTGTCATGTCACATTTTCGGTACTTGAAAATGGTTGCCCGGTTGGCATTATATTTTGAGGAATAAAGAATTAATTGAGTAAATTCGTTTTCCTAAATTAAAGAAAGGTGATTATTTTGGTAGAGAATTTTCTTAACTCGAGTGATTTTATTGTCTTAAACTAAATAAAAATAATTTTAGTAGACAATATTCTTAACTTGAGCGACCTTTTTAAGGAATTGACTCCAGTATCAAAGAAGATAGATCGACCATTTTCTTTGTTGTTAATACTTTTTTTTCTTTTTTGGCTATCAATCCAAAGCATTGCGATAGGCCAGAAGAGTTCATTCCAGAAAGGTTCAAGGAAAAATAGAAAATAACATATACATAAAAGGTCAAAACTTCACAATATTGCCATTTGGTTCTAGAAAGAGGAGGTGCCCTGGGGATAGAAAATAAAAATAAAAACTAAAATTAGCTATAAATTTCATTGCTAAATTTTTCGTAGCTAACAGAATATTATAGTAATCAGTCACTAAATAAAATTAGTGACGAATTTTGTTGTTTAGCTATGAAATTTGTCCGCAATTGAATTCCTTTTTTTTGTAGTGTGCTCTGCTCTTATCAATCTTGTTCAGTTTAAGTTGTATGCTAGCATTTAAATCTATATCTATATATAATATAAAACGAGGCATATTATAGAATTGATAAGACTTCATATATGACTTATCCATTAATAGTTATCTTTTTTCTCAATTTTTTGACATTTTCTCTTCATTATCTATTTTACTAAATAAAATAAAATATTAAAGGCTTATCCCCCACATATAATAAAGAATCACTCACCAGTTAATAGCATTATATGCCATTACTTCCCTAATAATTGTTGTAATTATATATATATATATATATATATATATATATATATATATATATATATATATATATATACACACACTCTCTTTAACCAAGAAACACAATTATCTTTTTTCTCCTCTTTTTGGGCTTTTCTCTATTCTTTTTTTTTTTTTTATCATTTATGTGCTATGTTAAATAAGCTCAAAGTCATTCTTTTAACCCTCTTACTTAAATTAAATATGCAATGTCAAAATTTAAATGAATCATCTCTTTAACTCTCTTAATATTGCTCCCACGATCCATCAATTGAATAAAAACTAATTGTTGCTCTTAAATGCTAGCCCATAAATGGGTACTTTAAATTTTCAGTTTTTAAACCTATTGTTACCTATTATTATTACCCTATGTTTTAAGACCTTCGTCACCCATCATCAAATAGTTATAAGACTTATATCAAATATATATAGCAGCCAAAAGTTCTCATCAATTTTTTCTATCCACCTTGTGATAAGTAACACATTTTATTGTTACTTTCCCACCAATCGTGTTCATCATTTCTTTTGGTGCCAGATTTTTTGTTTCTGTTTTCTTTTTCTTTTTGAAATATTTATATAATATTATACTGTTACTTCTTAAATGTTTGTGATATTTTGCAAGTTGAAAATAGGTGAGTAATGGGGTTATATGCAGAGGCGGAGGATTCGAAGCTTGTGGGTTCGGTGTTCTAATTTTTTTAAAGTTATTGGGTTCTTAATTAATAATTTGTACATATTTGACAAAAAATTTAATACAAATATATGATTCGGACAAAAGCTACTGGGTTCGGCCGAACTCACGCCCGAAGGCCTAGCTCCGCCCCTGGTTATATGTGGATATAATTTTACCCTATTTTTGTTTGGTAAGCTATCGGTATGTTTTTGTTGGCGAATTGATATGATTTTCTTATATTATTTTCTTCATTTTCTTCCTATTTTGATCTCTAATGTGTATGAACTTTCTTAAATCAAATGCAGGTTTTTCTAGGTGCTAAAGTTTAAACAATTTGTCTTCTCATTCCTCTATCTTGTATTTCTATAAATAACATAAGCATGTGTTTTGTTGGTTAGCTGCTAGGTAAGATATCGACAATAGTAAGTGAAGAAGTTATTTTAGAATAATTTTTACAAAATAATTTTACGTATTTCAATAAAAAAGAATGAGTTAATGATAAATTTCTCAGTAGTCGAAAGAAGGATTGTCAATGAAATTAAACTTGAAAATTTAATTGTTTTTTGAATTCTCTCTTCTTTTTAACGATGTCGTGTATTGAATTCATAGGAACTTTTTAAAAAAGAAATGAGCAGTTTTTTTAAGATTTTATAAATTTTTAGTGTAGCATCGATATTTTTAGGACGGAAAAAGAGTAGCTTTAGAGCGGGGTAGTCGGTTATAAAAATGTGATATTCCAATGATAAAAGAGCATAAAACATAGACAATTTTTTCTTAGAATGAATGGGCAAGGAAGCAAGAAAGAAGAAGAAGGAGGATGAGGTGGAGGAGGAGGAAGAGGAGGAAAAAATTAAAGCAACGAGATTTCATTTGTGTGTTTACCCCCTTTCCTTATTATTTTTGTAGTTGGCGTTGTTGTTGATGCACTTTTTAAGATTTTAAAAAGAGAAAGCATTAAAATGTTGCTCTTGAAAGATAGAGAAGAGAGTTAGATAAATACTTGATATATTAAATAAACAAAGGAAAATTATGTTTGAATTTTACGCACATATCGACATAAAGAGATTAATTTTCTTAAATTTCATCTCTTTCTTTCATAATTATTTAAGAGAGGATATAAACTATAGTTTCACCTATATAGATTATTATTATTATTACTTTTATTATTATTAAAAATTCAATTATTTCTAGATGATTAAAAAGTAAAAATTCGTAATGAAACAATTAAAGAAAAGGGAAAATAAGTGACAATAATAAATTAGCTCGTAAACTTAAAATCTAATCTATTTTGAATTTGAAGACTAAAGCAGATTTAAAAATTCTTATGATCGCGCAAAGCGCGAACTAATTAACTAGTTAAAAATAAATTCCACTATTTGACGAAGCAGCAGGTCTTAAAATTGCTTTGCTTTGCTTTCACTTCTTGCTCCATCCTATAAAAATCTATTGCACATATAATTTCCTTTGAAAAGACGCAGATAAATACGATCAAATGTCCTAGTTTTACAAGTGTTATAACTTAAAAGCATATGGCCTTTTTTAACTTAGAAGCATATGGCCTTCAAATCTTTGTTTTGCTATAGAATTTTGAGAGATTTTGAAAACAATATTCAAATTTCAAAATCTGTTTTGGGGTTAAGATCTATCCATTGGCCTATTTAAATTTTTTAAAACTTACCCCAAACTTTTTTATTTTATAAAAAAATGTCCCCATCTTTAAATAGACCAAAACTTGATTTTGCCCACAGCTAATTAAAAAGTTACATTTCAGCAATACAAATTATTACCCTTTTACTTTACGGTTTATGAAGAAAACTTGTCTGATCATTAGTGGCTAAAATATCCTGTTCCAAAACAAACAAAAAGGTCTACGTTGAGTGGTATTATTCTATGCCCATTAGCTTCCGTCTGCCCTGAAGGATTCTTTCGGGTTGCATACATTCAAAATCCGGTTGCCCAGAAATACGGGAAGATTCTATCAAAGAATAGTTAGTTGGGGCTTTTAATTAAGGAGAAATTTCAGTAATGTATAATTTAGCACACAAAATTACGTTTGGGTAGCCATATTTTTAAATTACAAACCTATGACCCAACAAATTATGACCATGAAATTGTATATACAAGATTATACATCAATGTACAACTTTTATACACCTACCGTACAATGTATAAACCTTTGTATAAAAATGTATAATAACGTAAAAGAGGTGTTTATACACATTTTACAAGTTGTTATGCGTGTTATGCGATGTTTATCAATGGTTAAAAGTGTAACATAGTGTATGTGTTTTATATACACTTTACCCTTGAAAAAACACCAACATTAGAAAGAGATTTGGAAGGAAAAAATAGCTTCTTGGAGTTTGATATGGTGGGGAAGGGGGGGGGGGGGCGGCTATCTCGGGTAATAACTTTTTTTTGAAAATGGGATGAAGGCTTAAAAATGTAAGAAAAAAAAAACTATGGCCATTTCGGGTAAATACTTTACCCAAAATGCCATAGAGTGTTATTTTCCCTTTAATTAGTGATTAGAGAATTTTGACTTGCCCTAAAGTTATATTTTTAACACTTTGACCCCAAGCTTTGTTTTTTACATTTTGCCTTCAAGTTTTATTTTTAACACTTTGACCCAACTCATATAAATCATAAAATACCCCCTGCCCCCGCCACCACGCCCTCCCCATATAAATCATAAAATACCCCCCCGCCCACCCCGCCCCCCGCCCGCCTTGCCCCCCACCCCACCCCCCACAAAAAAAATATTTTTTTAAAAAAGATTTTGAAAAGTTATTTTTTTTTTTGGGAAAAGGATCAAAAATACCCCTCCTTCACTTTGGAAAAATGGCTAAAATATCCTCCAAATTTATTTTGGGTCAAAATACCCTCTCATCCTTAAAGTTTTCAAATATACCTCAAGTTTGACGAAATTATCCTCCAAAATAACCCGAAATCATTATTTAAACTGTTCCATCATTTAAACTCGAAATCCAACTAAATAATAACCCATAAGATCCCTTTATTCCCCTAATTCCCTCAAATTTCAAACCTACGATTGGGGAATAAGTGGATTTTATGGGTTATTATTTAGTTGGGGTTTAAATGATGGAGCGGGTTTCAAAAATGATTTCAGTTATTTTGGGGGATAATTTCCGTCACATTGTGGGTATATTTGAAAACTTTAGGATGGAGGGTATTTTTTACCCAAAATAAGTTTGAAGGATATTTTTAAATTTTTTCCAAAATAGAGGGGTATTTTGACCCTTTCCCTTTTTTTTTTTTTTGTACCACCCACCCCACGCCCCACCACCCCCACCCTCCCAAAAAAATTAATTTTATTTTAAAAAAATGTTTTGAAAAGATTTTGTTTTTGGTTTTTTGCACCACCCCAACCCATCCACCCCTTGCCCCCACCCCCCATGAAAAAAAAAATTAAAAAGATTTTGAAAAGTTTTATTTGTTTGTTTTTTGTATCACCCATCCCCACCGCACCACCCCTACCCTCCCAAAAAAAAATTAATTTTATTTTTAAAAAAAAAAGTTTTGAAAGGTTTTTGTTTTTGATTTTTTGCACCACCCCCTCCCCATCCACCCCTCCCCCTGCCCTTGCCCCCATCCCCACGCCCCATGAAAAAAAAATATTTTTAAAAAAAGAGTTTGAAAAGTTTTTTTTGTTTGTTTTTTGTATCACCCACCCCCCGCCCCACCACCCCCCACCCTCCCAAAAAAATTAATTTTATTTTAAAAAGAAGTTTTGAAAAGTTTTTATTTTTGGTTTTTTGCACCGCCCCCCCACCCCCATCCCATCCACCCTCCCCCCACCCCCCACCCCCAAACCCCAAAAAAAATGTTTTTTTAAAAAAGAGTTTGAAAAGTTTTTTTATTTGTTTTTTATACCACCCACCCCCGCCCCCGCCCCACCACCCCCACCCTCCCAAAAAAATTAATTTTATTTTTAAAAAAAAATTTGAAATTTTTTTATTTTTTGATTTTTTGCACCACCCCCACCCCATCCACCCTCTCCCCGCCCTTTCCCCCCCCCCAAACCCCACAAAAAAAATGTTTTTTTAAAAAAGATTTTGAAAAGTTTTTTTTTTTTTTTTTTTTTTTTTTTTGCACCACCCCCTACCATCCCAAAAAAATTAATTTTATTTTTAAAAAAAAGTTTTGAAAAGTTTTTGTTTTTGATTTTTTGCACCACCCCACCCCCATCCACCAACCCCCCCCCCCCTCCCCCGCAAAAACAAATCTTGAAAAGTAATTTTTTTCTTTTCTTTGGTTTCTTACTCCACTCACCACCCAAAAAAAAAAATTGTTTTAAAAAAAAGTTTTGAAAAGTTTTTATTTTTTGTTTTTTGTTTTTTGCATCACCTACCCCCAAAAAAATTCTTGAAAAGAAGTTTTGAATTAGAGAGAGAGATACTTCCTCCATATGTTGATCCTAGCAAACCTCGGAAGAGCATAAAGAGGAGGCGTGGAATCGGGGAATCATTGCAAACGAGGAAAAATAAATGCTCCTTATGCAAAAGCTTGGCACAAAAATAGTTATTTTTTGGAACTTTATGACATTTTAATATTGTTCTTTTTTAGAATAATAATTTATGTTCTTGGTGTTTGTGAACTTAATTTATATGATATGTTGATCGTGTTCAAATCACAAATGTGTGTATTCTTGTTAATAAATTGCTGAATAGTTTTCAACAAGTAATGAATTGCAACTTTCCGTAACTTGTTGGATAAACTTGTTGGGTTTTATCCAACAAGTAACAAGACTTGTCATGAAACTAATTCAGTGTCTTGTTGAACAAGATCTCTACTTTTTAAATGATACTAAGGTTGTTGCAACAGATACTACACTTGCTGCAACAAATATTACAGTTGTTGCAACAGATACTACTTGATTCACCCATATTTAGTGATCAACTAAGGGAATTAATGATATTTAGTGATAAACAAAGGAAATCAACGATATGTAGTGATCAATGTATAATACTTAATCAATTTGATGTATTTTTGAGTGAAAGATGATTTACTAAGTCAGTATGCACTAAATCGAGTGGCCATTAGAGTGAATTGATGTGAACTACTTGATTCACCCATATTTAGTGATAAACAAAGGAAATCAACGACATTTAATGATTAATGTATAATACTTAACAATTTGATATATTTTGAGTCAGGAAAGATGATCCACTAAGTCAGTATGCACTAAATCGAGTGATCATTAGAGTAAATTGATGTGAACTACTTGATTCACCCATATTTAGTGATAAACAACGGAAATCAATGATATTTAGTGATCAATGTATAATACTTAATCAATTTGATGTATTTTGAGTCAAGAGATGATCTATCGAATCAAGATGCACTAAATCGAGTGATCATTAGAGTGATTTGATACAAACTACTTGATTCACCCATATTTAGTGTTAAACAAAGAAAATAAATGGTTTATATATATATATATATATATATATATATATATATCTACTAACATCCTTAATGGATTAGATAGTAATTTCATGAATTAGATTGACAATTCTAAGTATATTCTTCCTAAATCGAGTGATCATTAGAGTGATTTGATGTGAAGTACTTAATTCGACCATATTTAGTGATAAAAAAATGAATTCAATGTTATTCAGTATAAACTAAGGAGTTCAATGTGATCAATATCGTGAATATGTTGCAATAATAGAGGAGTTATTGCAACATATGAGATATCATGCAGAACATAACAGAGTAAGTTGTTGCAACATATGAGATACCTCTTTACGCAACATGTGAGTAAGTTGTTGCAATAATTCAAACAAGGTAATTAATCTGTTGTAACAACTACGACACTGCTAAACATCTGATCCATCATTTGAAACAGTTAATAACTTGTTGCAATTTCTTCAACAAATGTATGATCTGTTGCAACAATTAACTCATCTCAAGGACATATTTTTTAGTTTTTGCAATAATTTAAGCAATTGTTTGATTTTTTCCAACAAGGTGAGTAATTTGTTGCAACAACTAAGCAACTTATTTAAAAAGATTAGTAACTTGTTGAAACAGATTAGTAACTTGTTGAAATAAATTAGTAACTTGTTGCAACTTCTTCAATAACTGTATGCATCTATTGCAACAATTAGTAAGCAAAATAAATAAGTTCATAAACAGAAATTGTTCAATAGACACCTTGGCTCCAAATATCACAACTTAAGTAATAATTTGTTTAGCAACTGCCTTCTGGGTGTAGCAGATTTCCTTGATCTACTCCATCTCCTTCGTTTCCATCATTAGTTTCTTCATCTTCTAGTTTTTCTTCACTTTCTTCATTTGTATCTACTGGTTCTTGGCTCTGTTCTTCATCTCCTTCTGAGGATTGATTGTTAATTTGGCTGTCAATTTGACTATATCTTGCCTCAACATTTGCTAATTCATAAATAGGTTGTCTACTTGTTGCAACAAGTGTAGAACTTGTTGCACTACACTTGTTGCAACAACTACAACTGTTGATATCTTCAACAAATGTAACCAAATAACCGAAGTTATGTCCAACAGATTTGTAGTTGTTACAACAGATTGTCTACTTGTTGCAACAAGTACACTTGTTGCAACAACTACAAATCTGTAGGATATCTTCTACAAACAAAACCAAATAACTGAAGCTATGTCCAACAGATTTGTAGTTGTTGCAACATATTGTCTACTTGTTACAACAAGTGTAGAGCTTGTTGCAATAACTACAAATTTGTTGGATATCTTCTACAAACAGAAGCAAATAACTGAAGCTATGTCCAACAAATTAGCGAGTCATTGCAATGATTGTCTACTTGTTGCAAAAGTGTAGAACTTGTTGCAACAACTACAAATTTGTTGGTTATCTTCACAAACAAATCAGATAAATACCAGGACAAGAACAAAAAACTATATGTTGGATATATTTTTCTAAACCTCCGAACCATACCAGACAACAACAGAAAAACCATCTATTTCACTACAAACACACAACAACAACCTGGATTTTATCCAAACTTTTCCTAAACCCAAAAAAAAATAAAATTCAAAACGTCCTTTTAAGATTTTTTTTTGGAGTGGGTGGGGGTGTGCAAAAAACCAAAAATAAAAACTTTTCAAAACCATTTTTTAAAAATAATTTTTTTTTTTGAGGTGGGTAGGGGAAGTAAGAAACCAAAAAAAAAAAAAAAAAAAAAATTCAAAAACTTCTTTCCAAAATAAATTATTTTTTTTGGGTGGGGGGGGGGGGGGGGGTTGCAAAAAAACAAAAGCAAAAAACTTCGCTAAACTTCTTTTTTTAAAATAATTTTTTTTTGGAGGGTGGTGGGTGCAAAAAAACAAAAAGAAAAACTTTTCTAACTTTTTTTTTTTTTTTTTTTTTTGGGGTGGGGGGAGGGGTTGAGGGGTGGGAGGAGGCCGAGTGGGGGTCTGTTAAAAAAAAACTTTAAAAAAAATTGGGGTGGGGGTGGGGGGCGGACGAGGAGGCGGGGGGGGGGGGTGAAAAAAATAAAGAAAATCAAAAGTTAAAAAAAAATCATTTAGGGGGTGGGGGGGTTGGGAGGAGGTCGAGGGGGGGGGGGTGAAAAAGCAAATAAAAAATTTAAAACTTTTTTTTTTAACAAAAAAAAAATTGGGGTTGGGGGCGGAGCGGAGGGGGGAGTGGGGAGGGGGGGGAGCAGGGGGTCAGAAAAGCAAATAAAAAAATTTAAAACATTTTTTTTAAAAAAAAATTAGTGTTGGGAGGGGTGAGGGGTTGGGGGAGGGCGGAGGAGGGGTGGCGGCCGGGTGATAAAGCAAATAAAAAAATTTAAAACTTAAAAAAAAAATAAAAAAATTTGGGGTTGCGGGGTGGGGGGGAGAGAGGGGGTGGGTTTTTTGGGATTAAGTTGGGGTCTTTTTATATTTTGTAAAAGATTAAGAAGTTTTAAAAATTATAATTCAGTCCCATTTAACTTAATCATATTTTTAAGACAAGTTTGACCTTGGCTGGTCAAACTTGTCACCATTTCTAATTAGTAGACTTATTTGTCACCATAAGTTAAATCTTACTATTGTTGTTTTTTTTCTTTTTCTTGCACGGATGGATCTTTGTAAGTAAATGTAATTTGAATTCTAATGGCTAGTAATTGTGTTATCAGCGGTTGTTATTAAAAAATTTATGCATTAATTTGGGATTAACAAGTATGTTTGTTTGGTGCGATTGGATATTCTTGATAGTTTTTATGTTTTCTTTTTATAAAAAAAAGTGCCATATGTTTTGAAAAACTATGGCAAAACATTTTCAAAATTTATAAAATTTCGCCCAAATCAAGTTTTTCAAAATTTAGAAAATTTCGCCCAAATCAAGTTTTTCAAACTTTTTTGGGAATGTATGGTCAAACTCTAGCTACGTGAATCATATAAAACCACATGTTGTCACAATTCTTTTCGACTTCAGCGTAACTATTTACTCTATGTGTTAATACAACTTTTTTTGTTCTTTAATGAGCTAGCAGATTGTTGCAATTTTTTAGTACTTCTGCACAATCTTTGTCTTTAAAGTTTTCCATAAGATATTTTTCCAAATTTATCCAAGCAAGGACATTTGAACCTTAAAGTCCAGAACCAAAATTCATCCAGTCTGTCTTTTTAATGGAGAAGTACCACAGTTACCTTTTTTTGGGAATGTATGGTCAAACTCTAGCTACGTGAAAATCATATAAAACCACATGTTGTCACAATTCTTTTCAACTTCAGCGTAACGATTTTCCTTTTTTCAACTCAAATGTTCCAAATGCTTCCATATATATGGAGAAAAAAAATTTTACTCCTCTTGACTATAAATGCTTCACCTTACTGTATTTATTGAGGTTCATTTTCAGTAAAGGTAAGTTGCAATATTTGTGCAAAGCCCCTTTTACTTTCTCTGCTTCTCCCCTTACACGAAATATGCATCAGCTTTACTCCTCTTTCTTCATCTTTCTCTCTTACATCCCATTTTCGTGAAACTTTTGACATCATCTTTTTTAAAACCATCAAAGCTGATTCGGGCGCCAAACGGGTCGACCCGGAATACCCATCTCCTTTCTCATTTCCACTCTTTAAATCAGAGCAAAAATGATGTCTTTTTTACCATACCAAGACCAAGAAAGCAAATAGTATACACTACTGTAAGAAGTAGGGTTCATTTGTATGGTCTCTTCTTATAGTTCTTATGATGTGTATATATGTTCCTTTCTTTGTTTCAAGTACTGATCCTTTTCTCTGTTTTGTCTCTATCGTTTTGTAGTTGAGCCAATATATAAGGTATTAACTTTAAGAGAGGAAAAAAGATGGATGAAGCATTTATCCCTGATGTTCTTCCTGAGTTCTTTTTATGCTTTCCACAGACGGTAATTTCTTCTTTACACGCTATTTTCATAATGCGGTAAAAAATTTAGATGCATTAAGATGATTCAGTATTGCAGGGATTAGGGATATTATGGCCCAAAATAAAAAGGGTCTTTCTTTTTGTGTTCTATTTTCTTTCGGGATGGTTTAAGTTTGCACCAAAATGTTAGCAAGCATTAGTGAAAAAGATATCTGGGGAGAGCTGCTTATGATATTTTAGTTTTTTTCCTAAATTTTTGCTCTTGTGGAATAATATGCATTAGTGCTTCCTGTTATATTAAGATTAAGATAGTTTAGATGAAGATAAAGCGCATAAAACTGATTAAAATTTTGTTTATTCCAAGTTTCTTGATGTTCTCTATCAATAATTTAAGAGAGAAAGCTATTTCACAGTTCATAATTGGTCCTTTTAGATTATGACTATTATTAGAGATGGGATGTTTGATGTGAATCTGGTTTTTGCTGCTTATAAATGTTAATAGAGATAGTTATAAGGTAGGGGTATTTATTATACTAAGTTCGCATTAGCAATATTTACTCATCTAGGAAGTAGGACTGAATATGTTACATAAATGTTCAAAGAAGGGCTAAAGATGCATCTACAATAGGGATAACAATTTAATACATGTATTTCCTTACTGGCCAAAGAGTGGATTGATAAAATAAAAAATGAGCAGACATTATCAGACAATTTTCTCAAGAAATAGCATTTGTTGAAGACCCTAGGAGTCTGTCTTTATTTTTTGTACAACTTTATTTCACCGGAAAGCAAGGCAAGTCATTTTCTTTTTTGTGTCTCCTTTGCTTAGAGAATTCCTCCAGCCTTTCTCAAATTCTTCAATGGAGAGACTCCTGCACTCTTTGTGCTTGAAGGTCCTGCAGGAAGATCTTGGCAGGTTGGTGTGGAACAGATTGAGTCCGATTTATTTTTCAAAAGAGGTTGGCCAGACTTTGTGGAGGAGAATAATTTAGAGTATGGAGATTTTCTAACATTTTGCTACGCTGGAAACTCAAAATTATATGTTAAAATATATGAAAAAGATGGCTGCTTAAAGCAAGACCAAGAAAATGTGCATGGTAAGTTACTTCGAAATTTTCAATTTTTAGCTACTTTGATGCATAATGTCAGTCTCCATGCTTAATCTGCGAGTCAAATCAAAATTAGTCCACTTACAAAAAGCAACTGGTACAACTATATGTGCAGCTCCTTCTCCTCCTGCTCCCACTGATCAAGCAGCTAACGAGTCAGGAAACTCTAATGTCTCAATCACTTTATTCGAACTCGTCATGAATGAATATTGTTTGAAGAGAAAGCGTTTGGTAAGTTTATTAGTTGCTATTAATATTTTTGCATCTATACATAAATCCTTAAATTGTCATTTCTTTGAAAGATGGAATTGTATGAAATGTCGTGCAACTTTTAACTACCTTTCACTTTAGAGTTTAGGGGAGTGTAATATATGTGTTACCCGGTACTTGTAATGGTGTGAGGTAGCAAATACTCCGTGGAATTAGTCGAGGTGTGGGCAAGTTGGTCAAATATCACGATTATCAAATTATATACCTGATAATATGTGAAAGATATATCCTCTTTGATTTGTTATTTCTTTGACCTTGGTATCTGATAAGGAGAAAGATGTTGTACCTCCAAAAACAGTAAATTTTCACTCATAGTTCAGATATGATATGATTTGAAGAAAATAACTGCATGTGTTGTTTCACAATAACATCAGCTAAGTGAATCGTATTGGTCAAATGGTATTCTTTGAAGTAGTCAATTATACTTCGAATCATGATGGAAAGTAGCCTGCTAGTTGTATTTCTTTTTATTCATAGCATTTGATGCCAATCACTTGATTCTTAAATGTGTGTTCTATTTGTGACTATTGTATTCTTTATGCAGACTATACCAGCTGTATTTGGCAATAGATTTATGAAAAGGGGGGAAGAGAAAATTGCTACTCTGCGAACTGGTAGTGATAGCTGGCAGGTTAAAGTTTGCCGTGATGATAGATTTTTACTTCGGAAAGGGATTGGCAAATTTATGTGCGACAACAATTTGCGTGTAGGAGACGCTTGCCGCTTTGAACTTATTGATGAGGAGGAGTTCATAATGGTGGTTCACATTAGACGATTTCCCAGATAAAGTAATCATAGAAATAGTGGCAAATCCCTTTTGTTACGTTTAGCAATGTTTCTGCTTTAGAGAATATAATATATGTAGTACTAAGCATTGCACTGTGGAATAGAAAGTTGATGTGTCAGATTGTTGTTTTTGAAACATATGAGCCTGTTTGGATTAGCTTATTTTAGGTGTGTTTAAGCTAAAATAGCTTTTAACTACTTTTATAGTGTTTAGTTAAAATAAAAAGTGCTTAAGCACTTGTTTTTAAGCCTAAACAACAAAAATAAGCCAAAAGCCATAATTACTAACTTATGCCTTTTGGCTTAGAATAAATGGTATTGATGGCTATGACAAAGAACACTAATGATGAACGGAGTGATGAAAGTGATATATTAGTAGATAAGAGTTCCGTTCTTATCCCAATTAACTAGACTTTCTTTTTGGTAGGAAAAATAATTACAAAATCGTAAAACTATATATAATTGAATATTTTTATCAGATTAATGCTTGAATATGTAAAAGAAAGGGAAATATGGTATTTATAATGAGTTAGGGTTCTATACTATTGGTTATGGATTATGGCTTAGACGTGAAAAATGAAAGATAGACATGTAAAGTCTCGAAATATTATTTGAAGGATCAATTAAAATTATAAGTTGTTCAATTACATTTTAAACCTGTTTTGTTGAGGATTAAAAAGATGGAATACTCACTAATCTCTAGTATGCTCAACTTGTCATTTACTCTTAAATTAATTTTTTTTCTCCAATTCAAAGTGAAAAAGCGAAATTTAAACCGACCAAGCTGCAATAATAAAACCGGTGATTATTTTACTTGTTTGGTTATGGTTTTTAATACATTTTTATATAGCTAAAGTGCCTGTTAATTTGGGACCGAGGGAGTAAATGTAAAAACCTGTTTGTCTCAAGTCTTGCGTAGTGACTCAACTTGGCCTTTAAAGGCTTTCTTTCCAATCAACTACTCCATAGGTTATGATTCTCTCTTCTTCTTTTTTTTTTCATTTGATTTTTTATTCATTTTAATTCTTATAAGACACAATCTTTTATGTGTTAAAAATAATAACTTTTCGCTATTATAATTGAATATCAGATTAATGTTGAATTTTTTAAAGAAACAAACTGCTTTTCATATTTTAAAAACTGGTTTCAAGGTATTACACTTGCAGTTCTTTTTAAATTATTCTAGACATGTTCTCCCAATCCTTATCTTGAAGGATCCAAAAGATATTTTTCCAAATTTGTCCAAGCACATTTTAAACCTGTTTTGTTGAACTTTAAAAGTCCAGAATCAACATTGATCTCTAGTGTGTCTTTTTTAATGCAAATTACATTTTTTTTGTGCAGTTCATAGTCACGGTTATGAATAGTTAGCAATATTCAAACAAATGTGATAATTTAACATTATTGAATTTTAAATGAAATACTATTTCATACTGGTTTCAACTTTCAATGTGAATTTAAGGTAAAATATTAATTTTCACTCATCTTTTTTAGTTTCAACTTTTTTTTAAAGGCTTTCTCATATCAAACCCATATTATCATTCTTTTCAAGTTTTTTTTTCTTTTTTTCATTTGATTTTTTTTTTCAACTCAATTTCCAAGACACAATCTTTTATGTGTTACTGTAACTTCTTTTGTTCTTTAATGAGCTATCAGATTGTTGCATTTTTTAATTCCAACAAACTGCTTTTCATATTTTAAAAACTGGTTTTAAGAAGTATTACACTTGCAGTTCTTTTTAAATTAAGCTACTATAACTATTCTAATACTTCTGCCCAAGCCTTTTCTTCAAAGTTTTCCAAAAGATATTTTTCCAAATTTGTCCAAGCAAGGAAATCTGAACTTTAAAGTCCAGAATCAATATTGATCCAGTCTGTCTTTTTAATGCAGAAGTACAGTTACCTTTTTGTGCAGTATAGTCACGGTTATGAATAGTTAGCAATATTCAAACAAATGTGACCAATTTAACATTATTGAATTTTAAATGAAATACTACTTCATACTGGTTTCAACTTTCCATGTGAATTTAAGGTAAAATATTAATTTTCACTCATATTTTTTAGTTTTCATTAACTTTTTTACATCATAAAAATCATATGAAACCACATATTAAAATCATATGAAACCACATATTATCACAATCTTTTTCAACTTCAGCGTAACTATTTTTGTTTTCCAACTCAAATATTCCAAGGGCATAACAACACATTACTATGTTTATTTTATCCAACCATGTAACTGTTTATTTATAAATTAATTTTAGTATTTAAAAATGCTTTGTAATACTTAAAGCTTATTAGCTACATTTACAATCAGCTAATTCAAACCGTACTTAGTCTCTCGGTTATTGGTAATTCTGATGTTTATCTTAATAATGCTCAACAAAGTCCATTTAACCTTCAATTAATTGAAATAAGTGTTTTTGATTGTTATGTTTGTGGTCCTAATCAACTGCGAGAGTGCAGCCCCCTGCGATGGATTAGGCAAGAGGCTGAAGTGGTCCGTTTCCTACTTGGAAACCGATTTGGAGGACATCGATTTCTACTGGGTTTAGAATCTTTCACAGCTTATATATACATGGGTTTCATTCATAATTATGTATCATGTAAATACATCTTTCATTGAGAAAAAAGAGTTATTGACGATCGTGATTTTTTTCTCCAATTTCCACGTTAAAATTATGTGTTCTTCTTTTTTTTATCATTGCTTAATTCTCATTGTCTCATAACATAGATCCCTTTATCCATAAATGAGGACCAATAATGTAACCTTTAGGAGTACTAGTAATATTTACTCCACTTGACTATAAATTATCCACCTTATTTATTAAGGTTCATTTTAAGCAATGGTTATAAATTGGGACTTCTGCGCAAGCCTGTTTTCTTACTCTTCCCTTTCACAAAAAAAATGCATCAGCCTTCCTCTGTACACATCACAGGCGGCTGCTACACTGCCACCTGATACCTACGCTTCCCTATTCATGTTTACTTCTCTTTCTTCATCTTTCTCTCTCACCTCCCTTTTACATGAAATCATGTTTTTAAAATCATCAGTCCTACAGAGTAAAATGATGTCTTTTTCCCCATATCAAGAACAAGACAACAATAGTGTACTGCAGTTAAAGGTGGGATTCATTTTTTCTTCAATGCTTGTTTGTAAATCTCTTCTTATAGTTCTTATATTGTGTGCATATATGATTTTTTTTTTTGTTTTGTTTCAAGTACTGATCTTTTTCTCTGTTTTGTCTCCATTGTTTTGTAGTTGAGCCACTATTTAAGGTATTGAGATTTAGCCATAGAAGAAAAGGTGAAAGGAAAAAAAAAAAAAAAAAAAGATGGATGAAGCATTTATCCTTGATGTTCTCCCTGAGTTCTTTCTATGCTATCCACACACGGTAATTTCTTTTTTACATATTATCTTCAGAAAAAAGATTTTCAAAGTTTTAACTTTGGCCCAAAATGGAAAGGGTCTTTCTTCTCGTGTCTTACTCTTTTCTATGATATTGCAGCTTTTTCCCTAATTTTTTGCTCTTATGGAATAATATGTATTAGTGTGTCCTGTTAGATTAACATTTACATAGTTTAGATGAAGCTAAAGAGCCTAAAACTGATAAAACTTTTTACTTAATTCAAGTTTCTTGCTGTTCTCTATCAATTATTTGAGAGATAAAGCCATTTCATGAAGATATGTTTTCTTATAATTTTGGTTCTTGGCTGAAAATGATCAAAGTTCATAACGGGGGCTTTTAGATTATGACTATTATTAGGGATGAGATGGTTGATGTGAATCTGGTTTTTTTTTGCTTTTAATAGTTAATGGAAATAATAGTAAAAACTTGAAAATATTTATCACTTGTTATGTTCTTGCAACTCTTGTAAGGTAAGGTTGTTTTTATTATCCTAAATTTGTGTTAGCAGTATTTACTCATCTGATTGCAGAGGAACTAGGAATAGATATGTTACATAAATGTTCAAAGAAGGGCTAAAGCTGCATCTGTGATTGGGATAACAATTTACTACATGTACTTTCTTATTGACCAAACAGTGGATTGATATTAAAAAATGATCTGAGAGTGGTTATGGTCCTACATTCGCAAAGATTATTGGACAATATCAAACAATATACTCAAGAAATAGCAGTTGATGAAGACTTTAGGAGTCTTATTTTATCTTTTGTACAACTTTCTTTCATCGGAAATCAAGTCAAGTCATTTTCCTTTTGTGTCTCCTTCGCTTAGAAAATTCCACGAGGATTTCTCAAGGTCTTCAATGGGCAGACTCCTGTGCACTTTGTGCTGGAAGGTCCTGCAGGGATATCTTGGCAGGTTGGTGTGGAACAGATTGAGGGCGATTTCTTTTTCAGAAGAGGTTGGCCAGACTTTGTGAAGAAGAATAATTTAGAGTATGGAGATTTTCTAACATTTTGCTATGCTGGAAACTCAAAATTTTATGTTAGATTATATGGAAAAGATGGCTGCTTAAAGCAGGACCAAGAAAATGTGCATGGTAAGTTTCTTCAACACTGAGCATATTCAATTTTTAGCTAGTTTGATGCAAAATGTCAGTCTCCATGCTTAATGTTTAGAGTCAAATCCAAATTAGTCTACTTACGAAAAGCAACTGGTACAACTATATGTGCAGCTCCTCCTCCCGCTTCATTTGAACTCGTCATGAAGAAATCTTACTTCACGAAATTGGTAAGTTTATTAGTTGCTAATATTTTGCATCTGTACATAAATCCTTAAATTGTCATTTCTTAGGAAGATGGAATTGTATGAAATGTAGTGCAATTTTTAATTATCCTGCACTTTAGAGTTTAGAGGAGTGTAATATTTGAGTTATCTGGTACTTGTGCTAGTGGGAGGTAGCAAGTATTCTGTGGAATTAGTCGAGGTGTGTGCATGTTGGCCGAACATCACGATTATCAAAATATATATGAGAATTTGTGAAAGATATCCTCTTCGATTCGTTGTTTCTTTGACCTTGGTATTTGATGAGGAGAAAAATGTTTTACCTCTAAAAGCAGTAAATATTTCACTCATAGTGCAGATATATTATGATTTGCAGAAAATAACTGTCATTTCATCATTATCTACTTTTCGTGCTAGGGTTCACAATACATCAGCTAAGTGAATTGTACAGATTGGTCAAATGGTATTCTTTGAAGTAGTCAAATATACTTCGAATCATGATGGAAAGCAGTGTGCTAGTTGTAGTTTTTTTCTTTCAATTCTTAGCATTTGATGCCAATTACTTGATTCTTAAATGTGTGTTCTGTTTGGGCATTTTAGTGACTGTTGCATACTTCATGCAGACTATTCCAGCTGCATTTGGCAACAGATTTATGAAAAGGGGGGAAGAGAATTTTGCTACTCTCCGAACTGGTAGTGATAGCTGGCAGGTTAGAGTTCGCAGTGGTGATAAACTTGATTTTCGGAAAGGGATGAGCAAATTTTTGTGCGACAATGATGTGCGTGTAGGAGATATTTGCCGCTTTGAACTGATTGATGAGGAGAAGTTCATAATGGTAGTGCAAATTAGACGATTTCCCAGATAAAGTAGTCATAGAAATTGTGACAAATCCCTTTTTTACATTCAGCAATGTTTTTGCTTGAGAGAGGACATCATATGTACTAAGAATTTCAAGTGGAATAGAAAGTTGACATATCAGATTGATGACTATGAAACATAGTATATTCTCTTTCTAGTTGATGAGAATTCTGTTCATATCCCAATTAAGTAGACTTCCTATTTGTTAACAGAACACAAATACAAAATCGTAAAACTATAAAAAATGAAGATCAGATTGATGTTTGAATATGTAAAATAAAGGGTAATATGGTATTTATAATGAGTTAGGGCGCTATACTATTGGTCCTGTATTATGTGTTAAATGTGAAAAAATGAAAGATAGACATGTAAAGGCTCGATGTATTACTCCTATTTGAAGAATCAATTAAAATGATAAGTTGTTCAATTACGTTTCATAAAACCTGTTTTTTTAGGATTTAAAAGATGGAACACTTACTAATCTAGTATGCTCATTTCAAGTAAGATCCCCCTACTGCTGACTGTAGAATGACAAGTGCAAAGAATGCATATTTTCAAAGATAGTAGAATTAAGAGAAATTGATTTTGTTTGTGTCATTGCGACCAGATGCTAAAGTCTTAACCATTTTGACTTGGCCCTGCCCATTTACCTTATTTATAGTCAACAACTACAAGATGGAGTGATTAGCTAGGTATTAATTTAGGTTTTAGTAATTTCTTTAGCAAATCCTAGCTATATCCTAATATGATTACCTAACTCCAAATTCTCTTGTCAGATTCATGTGTGGAGTCTGATCATATGTTGTAACATTCGTGCGTTGTGTATATGTAACATTCGTGCGTTGTGTATTAATTCATTCTTCTATTTAAAGACTTAGGTTGACTTGATTCTTTGATGGTAAGAATTATCATGGTTGAATAAGAGTTTAGGAGTATATATGTTCTCAAAATCACGAATCATGCTTGTCATACACTTAACAAAAATAAAAGGAGTGCTAGGCTTGTGAGATATAATTGAAAGTTCATATGTGAATCTATTTACAATAACATTCATAAAAAGAGAATTTTTAGACATAATATGATTATCTAACTCCAAATTCTCTTGTCAGATTCATGTGTGGAGTTTGATCATATGTTGTAACATTCGTCTGTTATGTATTAGTTCATTCTTCTATTTAAAAGATTTAGGTTGACTTGATTTTTTGATGGTAAGAATTATCATGGTTGAATAAGAGTTTAGGAGTATATATGTTCTCACAAGCACGAATCCAGCTTGTCATACACTTAAATAAAAGGAGTGCTAGGCTTGTGAGATATAATTGGAAGTTCATATGTGAATCTATTTACAATAACATTCATAAAAAGAGAATTTTTAGACACCAAGGATGTCTCTATAATATATAATCGTCAAGTCACTCAAGGTTTAAGATTTCTGCAATGTTTTTTCTAGAAAATTTTGCCTTTACCATGATATGTTAACACTAAAATCCACCTAAATGTGGTCACACTGCATGCTCCACCACTTCATTATTTGGTTTCTCATCTGGTATTCAGCATTCGTTATTCATATTGAGGCTCGATTAAATTTAAATTAGTGCAAAAAATATCCCGCTTCATGTAAATGTTTCAAGGTACAGTAAAAATAGCAAGAACTTTGACGTACCCATACTAGATCCTTCATACACCCGTATAGACTCAGAGCCATCAATATGGGGCTAGGCCCTAGCCGAGGCCAATCCCCCCCCCCCCGATTTTGCAGGGTTGGATTAAGATTTTTGGAGCCCATTTAAGAACAAGGCTTTTTAGCCCGGCCTAAAAAAGCTCGATGGCTCGTGGATTTGAGCGACACTGGGTATAAATAACATTACACCAATAATTAAAAACATGATCTATAGCATAATACTTTTAAAACAATAACATTAAATTTAACGCCCGGGGCGTAAACTTTTATGCCCGAAGCTTATGCTTTTGAGCTCAGGACTTATGCCTCAAACTCTAGGACGTACGCCCTATCGATCTACGCCTTTCATTTGCGCCCTAGAACATTTTGGTGCGCCCCACCCCAGACTCGCTTGGGACTCGCCCCAAAACACCTTTGAGAAGACTGTGTAAGACTTTGTTACATCAGTGATTTTGTGTTGTAAATATTTATGTTAGCATTTTAAACATGAATTTAAATTAAAAGAATTATCAAAAATATTTTTTTTTAAAAAGGTGGGTTGGCCCAGCCAGGCCCACGTAGTGCTTGGTTAGGCTGGCTGTTTTAAGGCCGACAAAAAAAAAAAAAAGAGCCATCCCGATCTGGCCCGTCAAATATCAAAGCCGCATGGGCTAGCCTAGATGGGTTAGGCCAGGTCGTTTTGACCGCTATACGTATATTTAAGCACTCATGCACGAATCCGCGCGTGTAATATATTCAAAATGATTTCTTATAGAGCTCTCACACTTCTGTTAAGTAAGACAGTTATCATCCTTATGTTTATTAATTTTTATCTTGGTGACTTGTTATCATCCTTAGAACTCAAAAGTACTAGTCCAGCTTTTTGGGAGGTTTTACCCCAACAAGAATGGCATCTGCACCCATAACAGCCAGTGTCACCTTTTTAACCCCTTCAGCAATAACATTATCTTGAATCCTTGCAGAATCTAGCGCTCTTCCACAATTACTGGCTTTGTCAAGATTCACCTTAAGATCATAATCTGTTGTGTCATAAGCATAGCCTTGTTCTTCTTTAATAATCCTGACACTCCTTCCCAATCCACTAGCCAAATTTGCCCAAAAGGTTTTGCAATCATTATAAGCCTGAATAGCTTGTGGGCTGAGTTTTCCTTTGGGTTGGAACAGATATGCATGTGCTTTTTTTGCTTCATCAGCACCTGCCTGAATAATTGCAAGTGCAAAGTCTAAGGGCTTTGATGTTGCAGCTGACATTACCTTTGGATTGCTTTTAAGGAAGTTCATGCAGAATAGTTTGTCGGTACCTGAGCAAACCTTGTCGAAAAGTGCGTTATTTGCATTATTTGTATTGTTGGGTTTTAGAACTGGAGCAGCAGCATTTGAATACAAAGGAGAAAGCAAAAGGAAAGCACAAAACAGGTGATATTGAATTGTGAATATGTGCAATGAATCCATATTTGCAACAAAAAAGAATGATTTTGCTTTTGAGTCTGTGTCCAGATGCTTGAGTCTTAAACATTTTGACTTGGCCCTTCCCATTTACTTTATTTTTATAGACAACTACAAGATGGAGAGATTAGCTAGGGATTAATTTAGGTGTTAGTAATTCCTTTAGCAAAATCCTAACTATATCCCAATTTGAACACTTTAAGCAATTGATTTTGTTGGCGAGATCTTGTAAGAAATTTCAGCTAGATCTTTGTCAAGAAATTTCATCACAAAAGAAAAAATTAAGCAATTTCATCAGTTGACAGTAGGGGTGGGCGTTCGGTTTTCGGCCTTCGGTTTATCAAATTTCGGTTTGGTTATTATCGCCAAAGATGTTTCTGCTTGTCACAAAGCTTGTTACGGCGAAAACCTTTATGTTTAGTGGCGACTATCAAAGTCATCACAAAAGAAAAAATTAAGAAAACACATAAAGGATATACATTAATCTAAAGAGACATCCTAGTTACCTTTCTTTGTTAAGGATTATTTTTTTCAGCAATTTCATCAGTTGACAGTAAAAATTCCTTTTTTAGTATTGGAAGTTCATGTATGAATTCACATGGATCGACCTTGTGACGACTATCAAGATCAATGCATAAAAGTTGTTGTTGTTGTTTTTTTTTTTTTTTTTTTACAGGAATGCTTCTGGATTAAATTAATTGTCAGGAAGGTTTAAGATTTGTGTAAGGTTTTTTTTTTTTTTTTTTCCATGGCCTATTAGCACCACTTTGCTGCCTATTTTTGAATCTCTTTATAGTGAAAAACTGAAATTCTTAGATTTGTCCTTCGTTACATTAGAAATGAGAAGAAGAAGAAGAAGAAAAAAAAAAAAGCAGTAGCAGCATCTGCATCAGGCCTCTGTATATACAACTAAGTCAACACTGCAATATTGATCAATTCAAGTAATACTCTGTCGCACAACTACATAAATAGACATTAGTACTCATACAATATACTGAGAATAACATGAATTATAAGGATTTCAAAAATATGATAAAACTAAGAACAAGTGGAAATAAATAATTTTTAATTTTTTTTGCCCGTATATATACAGAAAGAGAGAGAGGAGGGAAGAGAAAATAATATATTCGATAAAACTAACAATTTCTTTTCAAAAATGGTAAATATCAAGAGGGACCAAGAAGAATTACCTAGCTAATTCCTCTTGGAAACCCAATCTGTGATCATAAGATGAGTCACAACATTAAATCCAGATAAACTAAGATACTCGATAATTTTGTTACCACTTGATATATCAGTATCATTAACCCCAGAAAGAGCTAGCCAATTTTCACAATACTCAGCATTATTAGCTGCCATTGAAAATTCCGCACCCGCTATATCATATAACTTTTGTTTTTCAACGTGAATCAAAGCACCTTTGTACAAAACTATTATTTGATCATACAAGTTGCGACATTGATTGAGAGCTGGCCTTGAGTCTTGAATATTACCCTTCAGCTTTTCTTCTATGTATATTTGTGTTCTTGTCGCGTTTATAAGTCCTGTCTCGATGATTGATAGTGTTAGGTGCAGCAGATCCTGTGCTAATACGACTTTAGGATTTGACTTTAAAATGTGCAAACAAAAAGACGAACTCCAACCTTCTCTGTAACCACTACTACAAGCATTCTTGAGAAGTTTAGGAGAAATTGGCTCTAATGTAGCATTGGTTTGTGGTAGTGAGAGTAACAAGGATGCCAAAAGAAATGTTGCAAGAATTGAAACATTTATTGATGAAGACATTATATTCTTGCTATGAAAGTGTATACTACTTGAACTTTTTTTAAGGAATTTAGAGAAGCAATAGATATGCTCAACAAAGGGATTTAAAGAAGGGGAGCAGAGGAGGTTAACTTATGAATTGTGTATCTGCAAGATTTAGAATGATGGAAAGTCTCAATGGTAATTTGAATTGTATCTTCAATATTTGGGATGTACAATGGATTGTCGCAATGATTAAATAACTATTTGATACGGTTCGTTTAGTAGGATTCATTGACATCACAATTTATTGTGACAAATTACCAAAAAGGTAAAGATTTTGATCGCAGGTGTTGAACCATAGGAATGAACACTGTATTTAGATGGATCAATGGATTTGGATCAATTCTATTCCTGGTAATGAATTAGCAAGGGTTTCACAATTAATAAGGATCATCCACTCACACCAAAGGGGAAAAGTGTGGAAGGAAAATAAAGTTATCAACAAGGATGATATATTATTATACTGTGTGTGCAAGGATATATATTTCAAAATGATATTTTTAATAATAATTGGCTGATAAATTTAATGACACGATAGTTCACAAAATTTAAATATCTCATTTGTTCTTATATATTGGAGTCAATGTATTCTTTTGCCGCTAAATTAGTCATTCCACTTTTTAATATAGCATTAAGTAGCTCGATAAGTATTCTAATCCAGCCCCTAAATGACATTTTCAAGTACCTTGGGAGATACCATCTTTACTATATGCTTTTCTAATTCTCATATTCTTTTCATGATGTCCTTTACTTATGTTGATCTAATTCTACAAGTGTGATTACAATTTCCGCCATGCACTTATGTAATGTAGGGGAGATTTGTACAATTATCCGCCTGATTCGAGTTGAATGTTAATCAAAATAGCATACCTATCTTTCCATCTTTCCTTGGTTT
>NC_081351.1:40774612-40811559 GCF_029784015.1 Lycium ferocissimum | reverse complement strand
ACCCGATACATGTATAATCCTGGAAAGGATCATTAGAATGTCGTGAAAGGGTCCGTTGATATTGGTTTGGTATTTGATAGAGCCAAGGCATTGTCTTATAATGTTATTGGGTTCGTTGATTCTGATTATGGTGGTGATCTCGATCGTAGGAGGTTTATTTCTGGTTACATTTTTCACGGTGCTCTGATGCTATCTCTTGGAAAGCACAATAACAGTCTATTACAGCCCTTTCTACTACCGAAGCTGAGTATACCGCTGCAACTAAAAGCGTTAAAAAAGCTACATGGTTGCGAGGTTTTCTTATTGATCTTGGTGTTCAACAGGGTATTACCGTTGTATTTTCTGATAGCCAGAGTGCTATTCATCTTACCAAAGTCGATTCTCATAGCTCGAAGACCAAGAATATTAGTGTTAAATACTACTTTATCAGAGATACTATTGCTACAGAGGAGATTGTGGTAAAGAAAGTTCACACGTCAGATAATCCCGCAGATATGTTAACCAAGCCGCTTGCTATTACTAAGTTTAAGCATTGCTTAGACTTAGTTGGTGTTCTTTATGCTTAAATTGCCCTTCGGAGCTTTATAGGGTGACGAGTATTGATGTTGATGTATTTTGGTCTAAGGTGGAGATTGTTAGAATATGTCCCAAAGGGTTTATCGAAATTGTCCCATTCGATCGGGATTCGATAATTATCCCATTCAAGTGGGATTTGAGTAGCTTGTCCCATTCAATGCGGGATTTTGAACGTCTTCAACCCCTATTTAAAGGAGATCTTTGGCCAGAACATCAAGAAAAAGAGAACAACTATCTAGACTATCAAGACTACACACAAGACTATATTCAACACTTAGGTTAGAGAGAGTATTCATTGAGAGATTGTAATCTTTCGTTTCCTTTGATCTCGTTGTGCTTCGACACCCTGTTGAGATCGTTTTGTACTCCTCAACTTATAGTTGATTTCTCTGCGTTTCGCGCCCCGTGATTTTTCCCGTTTTAGGTTGATACGCCCAAATTACGCCTTCAAAATCAGGAGTAAGCGGTCGTTGTCAAATATAGAACCCAACGAGGTTGGGGTCGAATCCCACAGAGAATACAGTGAAGAAATATGTTTATCAAGTGTAACGCTTGACTATTAGTCTATATTTCAAGGGCAAGGGGGATATAATGGTAATTGATTTGATGTTTGTTTGTTAATAACTAAATGGTGCTGTTGTGAGATGTAAATTATTGGAGAAAGGGACTAAGGTTGCGGTCCCAATGGAAAGTAATGCGAATGGGTATCAATTCAACCTCTTCAAATGTCTAGATGCGATTAACGATGGATTGCTTAATTTTATCAAAAGTCTTTCGACCAAAATAATAAATATCATTACTAAGCTTTCTGAAGCCTTAGAATGTGGACAGAGTAAACACCCAATATGCTACAAGTTAGCCATCCTATCTCTAACTCAGGCTATTAGATGGGTTTAATGACCCAAATCCTTGCTATGTAACCCTTTTCCTAACTTCCACCTTCTTTCTCAAGCAAAGTGAAAGTACTTAGGCACAAATGATGTTTGCAACCATCAAGAGACGTTAAAGTATAAAGGGTTGATAGAATGCATCATTAACATATAAATGAGGTATAAATATGAAACTCAATCACATAACTAACACATTTGGTCCCACAACCTTAGCTAATGGGTCTAGCTAAACATTTGCATTAAGTAAGAAATAAAGATAAATAATGTAGCCATAATGCTTACAAAGCTTTTTAGGAGAAAAGCCACAAAATAAAGTGCAAGATTCCTCTTTAAAGCTTCAACAACCAATCATAAATGTCTCCTTCACAAAGACAATAATAAGTGCGGAGAATGTCTTTTTCGTAACCCTGGAGGGTATTTATATCCACCAAAAAATGTGCACAAAGTTAGACAAAAATAACCCCAAGAGGATGCAACGTCGTCATATTGTGTCGCAAGACAAACATGCGAGACGCAAAGCATGCTCAGCAGCCGCATATTGTGCTCTTGACTTCAGGTTTCCCAGATTTCGGACAAAGTTTGCATTATCACTGTAGTATCGCAAGTTGAACATGCGAGTCGCATGTTGGTCTCGCAGATTGCGCAACCTTTCATCTCTCTTCTTAGTGACCTGTCATGCTATGTGGTGCAATTGTGGATCCGCAGGCATGACATGCGGTTCGCGTGTTAATGCAGAGAGCGTGTCCTTGGCCTATTTTGCCTCATTTTGTTCCGTTATGCTTTCCGAATATTTTTTCCCTACAAAGTGATAAAAACATGCTAAAAGTAAAACCAAGAGTGCTTAAAGAGTCACAAAAGCTTAAGGAACAAGTATCGAATGTGCCGTAATTCCACGGCTCATCATAGGTTTCCACGTAAATCTTGTATTCATTACGGTTATTGCGTTCTTGCATTGTTGTTCTTGTGTTGGTGCATCCTAATTGGTTCCGCTGCATCACTCGTTTAATTCTTAACAGATATCGCAATTTAATTGTGATAAATTACCAAAAAAGTAAAGATTCTAATTGCAGGTGTTCAACCATAGGAAGAACATTGTATCTGGATGGATCAATGCATTTGGATCAATCTTTTTTTTCTACTAATGCAAGAAGAAAATGTTATCTGCAAGGATAAATATACAGCTCATTTAGTATGATTCACTGATATCACAATTCAATTGTGACAAATTACTAAGAAAGTAAAGATTTTAATTGCAGGTGTTCAACGATAGAAAGAACACTGTATCTGGATGGATCAATAGATTTGGATAAGTTTTTTTTCCTCACTAATGCAAGAAGAAAACGTTATCTACAAGGATATATTTCAAAATGATATTTTAGTAATAATTGGCTCATACATAGAGACACAATAGTTCGCAAAACTAACATCGCATTTGTTCTTATACTAGCAAACTATGTCCGGCGATGCACGGGGCCCAACATGATTAATTTGGTTACTCATTTTAGGGATTAATAGCGAGATTTCGAATCAACTTATTGGTCTTATGGTATATCTCAGTATCGAGGATGAGACCAAAGAACTGTATTTGTTTATAAACTCTCCTGGGGGCTCGGTATATGCAATTTGTGCGACCAGATGTCCATACAACGGTATGCATGATTAGCCGCTTCAATGGGATCTTTTATCCCGGTCGGAGGAGAAATTACCAAACGTCTAGAATTCCCTCACGCTTGGCGCCAATGAGGTTTTTATTTGAGAGAAAAAAGAAGACTATGCCTTCGCCATATGAATACTAAGTAATAATAGCATGGCACTTCGAATTCGATATGAGAAATTTTTGTATTGTTTTTTTTTTCTTTTTTTCTTTTCAAAACATTAGATTCTGTATCGAGAGAGTAGTATGAGATAAAGGGTATTTTCGATTTGCTCTTATCTATGGGGAGTTCAGCTTTTCGCGTCACAAACTTTTTTGTTTTCATGCCGGAGAGTTCTTAACAATATTTATGTTATGAAAGAGTACGAAAAAAAAAAAGATTTTTTCCTTATTTGATCGGATTAAAAAGAAACTTTGGGATTGCTGAATCACAGACCAAAAAATAAAAAAAACATATTTATGGTTTGTATATTTTGCAAAGGATACCGCGATTCTCCTTAGTGAGTCTCCATATTTTGTTTCTTTGCCTCTTATTTTTCCCCTTAATTTCTCAACTGTTTATTTTGGTTATGTCCACCTCTTTTTATATTTAGTAAGTTGACAATTCAAATATCCTACATGTCAAGTTTATAATCACAAGATTCAAAGGATATTTTATTATATTATACACATTTTTAATTTAGAACTGCAAGATTCAAAAGTCTATTTTTATTTCTTAAACTCTGTGTCTAGTTAAAGTTAGACACTTAAGTTGAGACAGAGGGAGTTTATGCCAAATGAAGGAAATATAAGGACAATTGAGACACTGCGGACTCGTGAGGACCTAAAAAGTAAACACACAAGAGGTAGAATTAATGTCAGACTTAGTAGTACCTGTTAAATGAAGTGGACCCACAACTGGAAAAAAAGGAAAGAAACGAAGTACAATTGAAATAAGTCCAAATTTAGCGTACAACTCAGACAGCTTTTGGTACAATTTGTTATTGCTGTGTTAGTCCCTCTTGGACACATATATATTAGAAAAATGAAGTGGACCGACAATTGGAAAAAAAGGAAAGAAACCAACACCGGTAAAAAAAGGAAAGAAACCAAGTACAATTGAAATAAATCCAAATTTAGCCTACAACTCAGACAGCTTTTGATACAATTTGTTATTGTTGTGTTAGTCCCTCTTGAACACGTATATATATTAGAAATATCAGAAAAGGCTTATAAATACCCCTAACTTATTGAAAAAGGCTCATAAATACCCTCCTTCCACTTTTGGGTCTAAAAATACCCTTCCATTCACCTTTTAGGTCTAAAAATCCTTAGGTTTGTTTTTGATTTCAAATATCCTCAAACTAATAGGTCAAATTTAACTCTTTTAAAAGCGTACATTTTATAATTGGTCACACATTTTAATTTCAGAATAAGTAAAATCCATCCAATTTTTAGGACCCAAACCCATTGACCCGTTTTAAAGTAAATTTAACAAAAAATGCTTGCAACAAGCTACAAGTATCCCAGATACTGAGAGTTCTTATGAATACTCGATTGGTGCATATTTATAACCCAATCCTCCTAAAAAAATCTAGCACAACAAAATTTTCTGAACATCACAGTTCTTTTGGAAACAGTAGCACGAGCCCGGAAAGCTTGGTGGAAAATTTGATTCGGATAGATGCATCTGACTTCCTTATTAGCATGGAGCTTTCCACCACAGCTATTTCACCAGCGTCTTTCACGAAATTGTTAGGTTGATTAACTGCTGTAAGTGGAACAAAACTCCCTTCGAACTGTGCAAGAATTCACGACTAGCACAGGTCATTACTAGTATCATTTACTTTAAAACGGGTCAATGGGTTTGGGAGTTTAAAATTGGGTGAGTTTTACTTATTTTGAAATTAAAATGTGTGACCAATTACAAAATGTCATGTGGCTTTTTAAAAAAGTTAAATTTGGCTGTTAGTTTAAAGATATATTTGGCCCAAAAAACAACCTTTGGATTTTTAGACCTAAAAGGTGGATGGAAGGGTATTTTTAGACCCAACAGTGGAAGGAGAGTATTTATGAGTCTTTTCAATAGGTTAAGGGGTATTTATGAGCCTTTTCTGTAGAAATATTGGAATCAATGTATTTGTTTTTCGCTAAATTAGTCATCCTTCCAGGTTTTAGTATAACATTAAGTAGCTTTTTAAGTATACTAATTCAGCCTCCCATAATATTTTCAAACACGTCTGGAGATACCATCTCAACAACATGTTTTTATACTTCTAATATTTTTTGATGACATCTTTACTTCTGTTATACTATTTCTATAAGTGTAATTACAATTTCTACCATGCACGAATGTGATTAGGGGTGTTAAATGGGCGATTGGGCTGAATTTGGGAGTGTCAAATGGGTTATGTTAACCCGCTTAAGTGTTACTTGAGTTGAAATGGACAAAATCAGGTTATAATCCAACTCGTCCAACTCTTACTGAGTTTGACCGGCCCAAATGTACCTAAGCTGAAATGGGCAAAATCAAGTCATAACCCAACCCCTCAATTCTTACTAAGTTTTAAGTCTTTCGTTTGTCTTCTTATAATTTAGTTAGTACTTAAATATAACTTTTTTCCTTATATTATTCCTATATATAACATATCAAATAAACAAAAATATATTTAGACAATTTCCATGGATCAATTTGAGCTGCATATCAACCCAATTTTTAAATGAGTTGAATTAAATAGTTCAAAATGGGATAAGTTAACAAAATAAACGGGTCATTAACCCACTCAAATCTAAGCGGATTTGGCGGGTCATGATTTATGAAATGCTTTTGCCACCCCCAGACGTAATGTAGGTGCGATTTGTACAATTATCCCCGTGATTCGAGTTAAATGATTAATCAAATAGCATACCTATATTTCCTTGATTTATTTATCTTCAGTCATGCGTTCCTTTTTGCACGGATTGACCTTCAAAGGTGTTGATCTTTAACATTTTTCCCTCAAATTGCTGGTCTTTAATTTTAGCCCTTCGCTTAAAAAAGTGGCCAAAAATGTCCCGAGGTTCTGGGTTTGAAGCCCACTTAGTTAACAAAAAAAAAAAAAATCGCAGAAATAGGAGCCGAAAAGTCTACCTTATGGCTACAGGCGGTTTGCGCCCAAAGGCGAAAAAAAAAAAAAAAAAAAAAAAACTTTTGCCTCAAGGCAAAAAAAAAAAAAGTTGGAACTCTACAAAATAGGCCTAATTTTACAACGAAACTCTGCCTTGCGAATTGTGTTTTTTTTTTTTTGTTTTGTTTTACTGAGCCAGTTCAACCTGAAACATTGGGGTATTTTAGGCGAAGGGCAAAAATGAAAAACCAGTAATTTGATGGGCAAAAATTAAAGACCACCCCCGAATAAAGACAATGTGCAAATTGGGCCTCTTCGTGTGTACCTAAGCTTTCTATCTGTGAGAATATTCAAAATGACCGAGGAGGTGCTACAGTAAAAATCTTAAATAATTGAAGTACAACTATCACCATTTTCCCACTTAATCCCGAATAGTGTAACCAAGCTAAGAGGTGATTTAACTGCAAAAATGTTCTATCCAGACACAGCTACCAGTAAACAGTTCGACAGTTCTGTTGATGTCCAACAATTAACATTTTACTTCCACAATTGTGTCGTATAATATGGAATTCAAAAGATGGGAGAATATTAAAAAGAAAAAGAAACCAACTGATAGGCACAAAACATTGTGAAAAAAAGCATTAGAAAATGAGTAACAGCCCCTGAGGCATCAAGTCTTAGACAAAACAAGCCAACTAACAGTCCTGCAATTGAACAGAATTAGAAGTAGCAGCAAAGCCAAAACATGAAATGTCCTTGTCATTCAAAAAATTACACACCCCTATTCACTAATTTTCCCAAAAGAATATTTATATTAGGCTAGTATCCACTGGTGAATGAGAAAGGGAAGACTACATAATGTAGTACAGATTTAACCTACAGTGGTAAGTTACATTTTGATCCATCTTATCATCAATACACCTTTGCTCTGAAAACCAGAAAGCAAAACCAAATTCAGCCCAAGGATATGTTCATCGCCGTCATACTGTACATCATCATTAATCATTGATATTGCTCGTTTGGAGCAACATGGCTCCTGTTTTCAGTGACATTGGATTTCTCTGATGCGATTTCCCAGCTCCCACTTCTCCTTCTCCAGCTCGAGTTTCGTACATCTGATTGTACATTAGGGGCCCGCCTATCTGACCCAAGAACCGAATCAGCCTCAGATGAATTATGATGGTGCGCGTCACTCCCTCGGCTCCGTATATCTGCTTCGATGTCTTCAATATTATGACGCTGTGAGATCTTTAGAAGGTCTCCACCAAAATCAAGATCATCTTCTACCTTCATTCGTTGATCCTGATCACCCATTTCGACATCAGCTTCCCTGGTAGTGGGCAAAGGAGGTCGTGGTTCTTCCTCTTGTACAAAGGCTCGGAAGTTGTTCCGTGATGGTTTTACTTTTGTGCAAAATACTTCCATGAAGTTGTTCAAACAACCAAGGTCGTAAACATTGATCCTGTTTTCTGCTTTATAGCGGAAATTCTCATAGGTTGTCTGAAAAAGAACAGGTTAAACACTAGTGTGAATGCACAGACTGCTGCATATTTAAAACAGCACAAGAGGAAAACTTCTAGTTGACATGATAAGTAAAGCTTGGTAACCAAAATGAGAACAAATAAAGACTATCATACAACTACAGATGTATCTTCAGAAACGAACAGAAAAACAACTACAATATTCAGGTATAGCTACATTTACTGAATTGGCCTCAGCTTTTAAAGAAGCCAGAAGGTCAAGCTTTGCGTGGGATCTCACAGCAAGACACCTTGTCTAAAAGTTATTTTACTTTAACTTATATAGACAGTAGTTTGACTAAAAGAAACCTGATGCATGACCACCCAACCAAAACAGATAATTTGGTTTAAATGATTAGAAGGAAAGAAAAGCAATTTAGAAAACCAGAGTGCAGTTTATCCTAAATCAGAACAGCCCAATAACTTCACCAGAACTGCCTGCATCTATTATAGATAAATGCGAAGGAACAACTTGAAATAAAAAAGAAGACATAAAACACCAACCTGACCCTACCCTCCTGTCCAACAGTATACTAAAATGCAGAAGCAATTATGGGAACAGAGAAAGTTGTACATTAGGCTCCTCCTCTTTTCCTTGCATCATAAGGTCACTAAAAAGGAATCAAAAGGTCCCTATAATATTCTGCTAAAGGAACAGCAGCATATTCATGGGCCCAACAAAGGTATAAAAGCAGCCAGAAGGCAAAACACAAAAGGCCTTCTGGTGGAATGCAACCACATATGACGGGTTCATTCTGTATCTTGAAGCACAATTAGCATCAACTTTCATTTAACCCGTACAACAGAATTGAAATTAGCCCAATTCTATCCCAACATGAATACAAGGTAAAGCAACTGACCTGATTGGTGCTTATTAGATACAAGTGAAAGCCAGTGAGTCCACCAACAAACCACAGGGAAATAAAACAATAGGCCATTAGAATCACAGATGCTGGTGACTCTTTCATTGCCTTCCAGACTGTGCTTTGATTATCATCCATTAGCACTTTGATGTACAGAGCACATATTGCAAACACATAGATGCACAGCAGCATAGCAGATGAGACGAAGCAAAAGAAAAAACGGTAGTTACGCTGCATGATAAAATGAGAGCTGTCAAGAGTAACCCAATATATCCAAACACTAAGGAACCAATTTAAATAGTATAAGACCCTACCAATCCAATGCATTGGCCCACCCATGGGCAGTGGTGATCAAATCGCTCCACACAATTGTTACAGATGGAGCAGTGCGAACAACGTGGAGGGCGATATAGCATGCAGGTATCACAATATTTCACTCTGACTGGCATCCCATTAACAATTACTTCTTTTGTTCGGGGAAATTGAAGGGTCGGCGTTTGTCTTCCACCCTCTACTGATGCAGAAAATTCCTGACGGAACTCTTCCTCTGGTGGGTGAGAATTACGTGGAACAATACCTGGATCTCGAGCTGATGTAAGAAGAAGCAGTGCCAGTACCTGCCAAAACCAATTCATGGATACTCTAAGCCACAGCTCGTGAGTTGATTCATTATTCCTCTACACTATTTCGGGCAATCAAAAAGTGATATTCATGTAGAGAGGCAATAACAGTACATAGTACAACATAGAAAGAAGCAAATAGAACAAATTATCAGGCAGCTGTTTTCAGAAGTACTGCATTCAGCTAAATCTATCCGGAAAAATAAAGCAAAACAAGGAACTTCAATCAAATTCTAAAAGTTTCACTAACAAAAGCAGAGAGCTGACAAAACATATCTATGTGCATGACATTTTCGCATGTTCAGCAAGGTCTAATTAGTAAAATAATGCAACCTCCAACAGTCCAAACTAAGAAGAGAATTAAGATTTTCAAATTGTTTGTCATCTATAGTATCAGATATTAAAAACTTTAGTAATCTACCTTCTTCATCTTCAGTAATTAGGTCTAAAGAACCTAAGTAACAGAAGTCTTGAAAGTATGTACTAAAAGATCTAGGAAAATAGAAATTCCATGATCGCTGAGTACTATGAAATTAAAAAACATACTCTAACCAGCAATATTACTGGCCCTTGGTACCACAGATAATATACCCACCACCAAAAAATCAACCTAAAAAAATAATAGCAAAACCTAGTACCGAAACTGTTATAATTATGGGCAGTGGCGGAGCCGCATTGAAGCAAGGGGATTCATATGATACACCTTGCTCAAAAAATTTATTTATTATACATGTATATTATAAATTAAAAATAATTAAAAGCATGATAAATACAAGGTTGAATCCTCTTGACTTGAAACACAAGCTTGATATAGTCTATTTTTATAAAAGTAGAATCCTCCTAATGAAATATCTGGCTCCGCCACTGATTATGAGTCAAAAAAAAAACTAATAAAAATCAGAAATATGAAAATACAGCCACACATGCATAGGGGCAAATATATCCTAGATGCAAATGCTACAACATCAATGGACAAAATGAAATACAGCAACCAGCCACTAGCTAAAAACCACAAGAATTCAAAGCAAAACAAACTTGTCACACTTTTTATCCCTATTGGTGATAATACTGTACATGCAATAATCGCACAGGGCTTGCCTAGTGCGGGTTCTCTCTCCTGTGTGGTTTGCGAGCTATTATACAGGAGTTGGGTTTACCCTGTGCGCACCCAAAGGGTAGCAGCTGCGGGTTCCCATGTCATCAAAAAAAAAATACTGTACATGCAATAATTCTTAAGAGCTTACATAGATGGTGAAAATAATTGCTATTGCCAAAATAGCGTATCCTGCATTGTACGATGAGAACTCATGGCGCAGATGCCTTGCAACGAAAACACAGAAAACAGTAACGGGCACTATGATGAGCAATAAGCTGATGAGCAACGACTTTGCATCCGGCCCAAAAATCAACCTGCCACCTAGAAAAAAATACTGCAAAAGACGGGAAATGAGTATAAAACAAAGAAGTTGAAACCGCAAACAAAAGGTATAGCATGGCATGCGACAGCCGATTTGTCACAGACGCAGCGAATGAATAGATCCACTGTTGTTGCTGCAAATGAAAATATTGAAAAAGGATTTAATGAAAATATTGAAAAAGGATTTATCTTTTCCATCCTTGATTCACAAAAACAGTTGGAAGATCAAGGGACCATTTCAAGGCAAAGAAACGAAGAATTTCTCTTCATTGCAATCATCCGTGCAAGTGAGGTCTCACCTATAAGAAGCTCTTTTCCGTTCTTTATTATTTTCTGCTCAGTGGTCTTAACCAGTATTCAGAAGCTGGTCTAAATTTAAAATATTTCTCATTCTTCTAGGCTTGAGCGTAAACAGAGATTTACACACAGTAGCAACAAATATTGAGATGGTCATGAGAATGAGGGTGAGTGGAAGCAACCAGTGTGAGTGGCATAAGCAAAAGGGATCATGCATATAGCAGATATACTGATCACTTTCTTCTTTACAAGACTTCTCCTCTTTGTTCAGAGCAAATCTAGATGTGGCTATGATCATGATTTTATAATCAATGATGCTAGAATTATACATATATTACCTTCAGACAAACGGACCTCTAATTGAAAGGCCCAGGAGGATGGTACTGACGCAAAGCCAATACAAAAGGAATTTAGCCACCAAAAGTCAATGAACCAGCGTACAGGGGCCCCGGTACAAAGAAGATATATATGAGGAAAACAGCCTGATAGACTTCATTAATATTTACAACAGTGACTTTTGTACAGGGTCTTCCCCTTTTCTATGAAGGACTTCCCCTTCTTTCTACACAGTCCTCCCTACTTTTGCAATGTCAAGCACTAGCTTAGCACTTGGATTTTAATACGACCAATACTTGCTTATCGAAATAAGCAAAAAATGAAATCAATGGGGCAAGGGCCCATTGATGAGCTGATTCTGATATTAAACACTTGACTTCAAGTTTTTTTTTTTAATTAGACTTGAGGTTAATTTTATGAATAAGCAACCTTCAGTATAGGAATTTCAAGTGCTACTAACGTCCAAGAAAGTCTTGCAAGACTGCCAGAAAGGAAGATAGCTACTTTTCTCTTTTTCTAATCACAAATATGTTACAGAGCAAAGCGCACATTAGCGGAACCTTAAGAAGCCTGTCAGTGTATTAGGGCACATGTACCATGTTGAGATCACCTTCAGTGCAGCGGCAAGTGTTAAAACAATTCTAATTCAACTAAACTTCTCCAGGTAAGATAGTTACCAGTTTCGAAAAAAAAAAAAAAAAAACTCCAGGTAAGGGCCAACCAGAACACAGTTTATCAAGAAGAGGATAAAAGCCACACTAGGTTGACCAAATGAATATTTCATTTGGCCAGGCCAAGTAACACCTAATTCCTTTTCTAACCCCTCCATCGTTACTAGCAACTATCCAATCATTCTACGAACTCTACACCTCCATGGATCTTTCTCTCCTATTTATTGTTTTCGTTTTTTGTTTTTGGGGATAAGTAAATTATTATTGAAGCATCCAATGAAGATGTAATCAACGCCTTTCTTTTCTTTTTCCTTTTTTTTCTAGGGGGGAATGTATTATCTATTTCTTTAAAGTTTGACATGTCGGAGGTAAATCTATTAAACTATCTTAGTTCAATAGCTTTGATTGTTGTCAGGAATGCCGTATTATTACAATAAAATAAATAAATAGAAAATAATTGGATATGTAGAAACGCTTGTCAAATAGGAAAAAAGAGGGGGGGGGGGGGGGGGGGGGGGGGTGTGTGTGCAACGCACTGAGCACACTTCCACTATAACAAAACCAATCAGAAGTCCTGAAGCCCACTCCGACGAGCAGTGGATAATCTTCACAAAAATTAACCTTCAAAGATTAGATCACAACCAATTAAAGGAAATGTGAAGGGGCAAGAACAGTTGTCTAACGTACAGGACTCAATATCTTCACCTACATCTTTAAAGCAGCACATAAGCTGCTATGATAGCCATTCATATCTCTGCTTGAACAATCCTTAAGATTATTGATCAACAACACCAACTCCATCATGAAGATAAAGAAGGTAAGCAAGCTATGCACTCAGACCCTGTGAATGAACTTTCCTTGAAATATTAGTCTTCTCCGCTAAGCCCCACGGGATAAGGTTTGCAGATGCGATCATGAATCGAACGAGATCGAAACGTTCAGCTGTCGACGGACAAAGCCAGAACGTCAACCATATCGCTACATATTGAACAAAAAGCAATATGTGCTCTAGAGGATAAAAAATCCAAAGAGAATAAAAAATGTGTGCCCCTTTAATCCTCTAAATCTCCCATCTTTGTCTCTTTGAGCGGTCAGTGTATAAACTAAGATTTTTTTCTTGATAATCAAGAAATGCCCGAGGGCCCGTAGCACATGGTTCAAAAAACGCTGGATAATGGGCCCGCCCCTCTACTCTTCTCCATTTAAAAGTAGGCTTTTGTCTGCGGCAATGTTCGAACGCAAAGGGTTCTGCTCTTACCACAGATCAAAGCCTGGGGGCCACAAACTATGAATTTATTACTAACCTTCAAAGATTAGATCACAACCAATTAAAGGAAGAAATGTATCTTCCTTAAAAAGTTTAGGTACTTGATTCACATGAGTATCCACAGCTCTGTTTTGACTGCTTCATCTCCAGATTCCAAAAAAAATCCAGAATCAAATCCATAAGGGATGATGGTTGGAAAGCAAGAACTTCCAACAAAAAGGTGACAAGAATGTCCAACAAAAAGGTGACAACTTCAACAAGATGAAAACATTATCATACGGCCACGAAGTAAATAACCAAGTGAATCACAGGAAAGAGTTAAATTCTTAAAAAGGCCATGCTTTCTGATCACGCACCAAGCTAGCTCCTACAGTATCCTACAAGATGAGAATATGTGCACTTCGTTTGCTCATCTAATCAGAAGAATTTTAAGAAAGTTAAACTGAAACATAGTTTTAACAGCTGCAAACCAACTTATAAGAAAGTGTGTGTTCATTAACCAAAGCATCATTTTTAACAGCTGCAAACCAACTTATAAGAAAGTGTGTGTTCATTAACCAAAGCATCAAATTAGAGAATTAAAGAGTAAGGAATTAGGTAGGGAAAGGGGCCGGTAGATGCTTCAAACTTTATCCAACAAGTAAAATGTGCAGATATTTAACACAAAAACCACTAAACTGAGTTGATACAATCAATTATCATACACCCATTTTACCCGTAACCAAATATAATGTATAATAACTCTTGAAAGATCAAAAGAATATGATTGCAGCATCCTCACTGAATTAGCAGAATGTGTTTCCATGAGGTATCAACTAAAAGTAATCACAGAATAGGATATATTTGATGTCATTTTGATAACCTGTCTTCCAACTGTTCCTGTATAGCCTCCAAAGAAGACGTTGGCAGTTCTTAAAATACTCACCAGAACAAGGGCAATTCAAAATTGATGGAGTACACCTTTTATTATCAAGGTCTGAAAGGATGGTTTCCCTAAGAAGAAATATAGGACCTGAACCTGGAGTAGACTTCAATCCATGTGGCAGCATTATTTTTCTTTTTCTCTTGATAACCGAGAAATCTCTAAAGGTCAATCGATATGGTTCGAAAGTAGGTAGATAACGGGCTTGCCCCTCTACCCTCTTCTCCATCAAATACCAGACTTTTGCCTATAGCAGTGTTCAAAACGTGAGTGCACCTAACTCATACATCATGCGCTACACTCTTACCGCTAGACCAAATCCCTAGGGGCGTCCATGTGGTTTTGCTATTAAGAGTCATTGCTTTGTCACTTAAAGCAGCGAAGCCATGTGAGGCAAGAGGTTTAGGGTTCATGGTGAAGCCATGCGTTTCAAATAATAACGTGAAATGTGTCCCAATGTGAAGCAACCGATTCTTTGAATCTCAATTTTGAGGATTTAGTTTACTATTGACATTATTGTATATTAAATGCTGAAATTAGTTACTCTCCCAGTCCCAATTTATGCGGCGGGGTTTGATTGGACACAGAGTTTAAGAAAGAAAGAACGACTTTTGAAACATGTGGTCTAAAACAAGTCATGGACATTCGTGTGGACATAAAGCATCTCATTAAGGGTAAAATGGGATGTTTAAAGCTAAGGTGTTTCTAAATAAGGACATATGACATTCTTTTTTGTACAGACTAAATGAAATAATGACACATACATTGGGGAAAAAGGAGTATTTTAATTGAAATTTATTCATTATGCTACTAAATTCATATAAGTCTAGTTTTAATCTTCTGTAAACTTTGCATTTCACTCCAAGGAAGTGTGCGCCTCATTAATTGCTTTCTACTTCAGAGCCCGTGAATCTTGTCGCTTTTATGCAATTTTCGCTTTTAATAAAATTGCCACATGGTCAAACAGGAGAGAATGTTTCCTCAATAATTTAACTTCAACCGAGTATCCCTACATCCATTTCGTTCTATCCTATAAATATCACACACCTGAAAGCTAGTAACTTTCCCAAATATCAGATTTCTAAGCAAACTAGCAGTCATATTCACCAAAAACACTGACAACTAAGCTGTTATTTGTTTGTTCCTTTATCAGATTATGATATTCAAGCATTATTAATGATCTACTTACAACTCTTCTTTTTTTCCTTATTGGGATAGAACCTTTTTATACACATAAAAGGTGTGTGGGTAAATCTATCGAATGTGCACATATGTAAGCTATGTCTTAACCTCAAAGAAGAGTTTCAACAACGGTCTTTAGATAATTATAAATGTTAGGAACTTAACACCAGCAATGCTTAACTGATGCAAAATCCGGAGTGTTCTAAAACGAAAAGAATGCCGAGGAGTAACATTCTTTAACAGGTCAGATCAAAACTTAAAACATTTCAAAGGCCATAACAATAACTTAAAGCTGCAAATTCTGCAGAATAACATATTAAGCAATCAAAATTCAATCTTGATCCAGAACTTAAGAAAGTAAACCAATATACACACTAAAAAGTTCACATTATTCTCCTCACTCATAGTACCTCAAAATAACACAACACTTCATTTCTAAAACAATTATATTCCACCCTCTAACACCTAAAACCCCACCATTACTAACCAAATAATAAAACTAAATACTCATCAATAACCCCACATACTGTAAAGTTACTAAAAATAACAAAAAAAATTGCCCCAATACCCCCTACATCAACAATACCCTAACTAAAAGTTCATATTAAGCAATTAAAATTCAATCTTTACGCAGAACTTAAGAAAGTAAACCAATATACACACTAAAAAGTTCACATTATTCTCCTCACTAATAGTACCTCAAAATAACACAACACTTCATTTCTAACATAATTATATTCACTTCATTTCTAACATAATTATATTCACCCCATTATTACTAACCAAATAATAAAACTAAATGCTAATCAATAACCCCACATACTGTAAAGGTAGAGGTAACGTCTGCATACATCCTACTCTCCGCAGACCCCACTTTGTGGGATTACACTGCGTATGTTGTTTGTTGTTGTACTTAGAGTTGCTTAAAAAAATTAACAAAAAATTACCCCTAATACACTAACTAAAAGTTCAAGCAAAACCCACAAAATTTAAACCATAAAAAGCAAAATTTAAATAATAACAATTAAGAAAAGTAACATAAATTTCTCACATTGCTTCCTTTCCAGACTTGGTACACGCGCTTTGCCATGGGGCAGCACGTTTCAACCCCACGCGCTTACAGCCCTTTCAAACCCTTTAAGCTGGAACAGAATCAAATACTTGAAACTTTACAATATTCATTTTCACCACCTCTTCTTCTTCTTCCTTCAAAACCTACCCAATAATTAAATTCTCAGTATATTCTCAACAAATTAATGAGATTTGTGAACAAAATGGGAAAAAAAATGAAATTCCTTAAAGGGTTTTTGTGGGATTTTGATTTGGAATATATAGGGAAGAAGAGAATTTGGTGCAAGGGTTAGGAGTTTTTTTTTTTTTTTGGGGAGAAAAAAAGGTTTCTTTTTATGTTTCTGTGAAGCGTTTTTTTTGTTTGATTTAATTGGAATGTTTTGGGAAAGAAAAGGCTAAACACTTTTTTAAACTTTAGGGAATTTAATTTAATAGGTTTATTTTCTCTCTCTTAGGTCACTGTTTTGAGTAATGACGAGATTTTCTGAATAGTTTTTGAGTGTTATTTTTGGTGATTAGATTTGTTTAAGATTTTGGACAGCCTAGATGTATGAATGCTTCTTGTCATATCGAAAATGTTGGAAGAGAGATATAAAAAAAAAAAAAGACCATATGTTAGAAAATACATAAACAAAATAAAAGCAAAGATGTTATAAGTGGCCTTAAAAGTATATAAATGTCTGGTTGAGGAGGGAGCAATAGCAAGGAATATTCACGGCAAATGGTGCAACAAAAGGCATGCAAATTTTACCATTGGAATAGAATAATTTGCACCAAATCCATTTCCAAAAGTATTTAGAAAGAAAATACACTTTGAAAAGTACTTTTTTTCTTTTTCGAATATACTTTTTAACTTTTCCTACTCTCAATAGGTTAGTCAGTTTCATAACAATTTTCTTCAATCAATAAAGATAAGGTCGACTTTTAATTAAGCTATGAAATTATAAACATATTCAGCAATATTCCAGTTTGCAGTATAGTAATATAGATTCCAAATATAAAATAATTTTCAAAATAAATTATGTTCAATGATATTCTATCAAACATAAATTTTAGAAATTTGTTAACTAAAATGTTTTTTGCGATTATAAGTATGTAATGTTCAATACTTCTTTGTTGAGACCAAAAATCTTAACTTGGTTAACAATGCTTACTTTACTGGAGAAGGTAATGGAAATGATGAAGTTTGATCTTGTGTTTTTATGTTTTCTCTAATTCTTGTTCACTCCACCTTATTTGTTGGAGGCAGATATGACTGTCGAAGATTCAATTCATATATTTTGCCCACTCCCCTCTTACTCACACTTTTACCAACTATAATGACGAAAGTTAGACTAACCTCAAAAAATAACTATCACTTGAGAAATCGTCTCCTTTCTGTCATTCTCGCTTGATTTATCTTTTCTCTTAAAGGTCTTACTCGAATATATACCGCCGCATATCGGACTAAGGACGGCTTTGACAAGATATTATTCTCTCTACCTGAATTCAATCAGTAAAAACATATGAAATAATACGAGAGACTCCATTAAACATGTCCCTCATGGCACCTGTTCAATAAATCAAAGAAGAAGGAGAAGAAGATAGATATGACAAGTGTATCGGGCGAATTAAAGAGTACAAGACAAAGATCAAAGGCTTTTGTATGTGAGTCTACCGGGTCACACAACAAAATTAGGCCAATGATAAGCCAAGCTCAAAAGTCCAACAGGCCAATGATTAAGCCAAGCTCAAAAGTCCAACACAAAAGGAAGATTGGGCCACTTTTTCAGTAATATTCTGATCCACTCTCTGTAGCAATTTCATATTTTGTCATAATTGCTTGTGTTAGAATTACTATTTTTCTATCATCATAATTGCTTGTATTAGAATTACAATTTTTCTCTCTCCTCTAATTATTTCAGAGCAATTAGAAAGAAAAAAAAATTACCATAAGAAAAATCGGCTCAGATGTAAGATGATATAACTGTCCATCATTTTCTTGCAGGCATACGAATTTTTCTTTTGTGTTAAGTAAATATCACATGTTAAATAATAGATAATAAAAATTAAAGTTTTGTCCAATTAATTTGAAGAGGTCTCTTAAAAAGGATATTCCAAATTATATGTATCAATTACTCTTCATACTGAAATCAGTATGCATATATGTCTGTTCACCTAGAGCAAAATGGGATATGGGATTCTAAAATAACCAACTCTACATAAGCAAGAGAAAAAACAGGTCATAGTAATAAGAAAATTCTTGAGATATTAATGATAAATAATTTTGACGAAGATGTTTTATCACATTGTGAATCTTTAAAACATCAACAACATATTCATATTCATTTTGTAAAATTGCAAAAGTGACATACTATAGCCTACGTTATCGTATCTCCTTTATTTTGAGATTATCGTGTCGCTATTGAACGATTGAAAGATCTTTGTTTAGTTTGTTTTTCAATATACGGAAAAGAAAGTATAGTCTCTACAATCATATGTACTTTATAATAAGTTTGTTTGTGTCATAGAGTTATCCCATGCTTTAACTTTTAACTTATAGTCTTGAATTTTTTCATGAGAAAAATAGGTCCAAATTATATGTGTGATTTCTTAGCTAAGCGTGCGCATCATGTGCATGGGATGAAGTTTTTGGACGCGAGGAAAATGAAAACAAATACATACAAAACTTAATCTTTTCAAAGATACTGCTAATATATATACACTTTAGTGCAGAAGAAAGTCTTTCACACGATAGGTATTTTTAGTTCTTATGTATTCATTTTTCCTTTCTTTTTATTTATCACCCCAATATAATAGATTTTTTAAGGAAAACTCTTCTTCAACAGTACCTCAAGGCTCATGGTGGGAGTTTTTGTTAAAATAAATAAATAAATAAATAAATAAGTAAATAAGTAAATAAATAAAGGACATGTCTATTGTAGATTAGGAAGAGCTCTCTTTTTACACTTTATAAGAAATTGATCTTTAGGAATTGAAAAGACTTAGGCGAAAAGAAAAAAGAAAAAAAAGAACTGGCTCACGCAAATGTTTATATAGCCAAAAATGGTGAATTTGTGCCCCTCCCTTCCCCTAAGCTCCAGCCTCCAATATTTATATGAGACCGTTCATTTTTGCTAGTATTTAAATTTTGTAAAGTAATCTTTATTAGGAAATAAATTTCTCATGATCTTGATTAGCTTATAAACTCTCTTCTCATTCAAATAAGGAGGAGCTTTTCAAATCGTATATCTCGAGAGAGAACAATATCTCCAAAGAATCTATTGACCATTTCTAGTTCAACATAAGTGTTTTACCGTCAACTAAATATAAATATTTATCTAAAGCATTTAGGCAAATTTATCCGTCACAAAAGAATAATCTTGCTTTTGATCTCGCTTATACCACACAGTCAAAAGCAGTACAATTTACTCAATAGTCGTTTATAATTTGTGGTAGTATTATCTCACATAATCCTTTCTTATAACAAAATAATATTATATTTATATTATACGACAAATTTAATGCTAAATGAATTAGATATTTAATTTAACCTAGTCAAATATGTGGTCATTAATTCATTAGATTTCTTAACTTAAACTTCAATACTGCTTGTGATTAATTAATTCACCAGTGCATAATTCTTTTATTTATTAGTGTTCCTTTCTGATTTAAGTGCAAGGGACAAAGTTTTTGGGTAGGGAAGAAAAAAAGAATCCTCCCTCAATTTGGCTGCCGCTAAAAGAATCATTAATCGTCATGATTTCTTTTAAAAATATTTCTTTCCCTTAATTAATCGGTTGAAAATCAATCTTAATTCCTTTTATTTTAATACGAGAGGTAGGAATAAACTAGAATAGAATATATTTCTTTTACTTTGGCAATTAATCGGCAGAAGGTCTATGGTATTTTATTTTTTTTTAAATGTAAATAGAAGTAGAAAGATTTGACAAACTTAACAACGGTCAGGAAGTCGCAAGATTGATCTCATATATTGTTAATTAAATAGTAATCTAATCACTTAGTCAAAGGAAAAATAGTAATCTCTCTATGATTATTTCATTTTTAGCTTATTTGAAAAAAATTGATACAAAATTGGGTCAAGAACGCGGAATTGAAATCAAACAAGGAAATCAAATATAGAATTACCCCCAAAATTAGTATGAATTCAGGACCAATTAGATTAAAGAGCCTAATTACACCTAAGAATCAACTAATTAACTCCCTAATTTAAGATGAATCCCCAAGAGATTAGTGACCATTGGAATCCTTAAGACTAAGTAATTAAGCAGTTAAGTAAAGTAATCACTATTGATTTTCTCAATATGAGTTAACCTGCGCCAGAATAACAATAATCAAAGTAATAAGGAATAAAGAAAAGCTCTTAAAATGCATTAAAACATAAAAAGTAATGAGATCGTGTCTTTCTTTGTTCATCAATATCTACCACACAATGGTTAAGACTTGCGTTCGCGATGAAGCTCAATAGCCTTCCTCGTGGTCACGTTTTGAGGCTCACATTCGTGATGTATAGAACTCAGCTCTTCCTGTATAATCGTGAAGGCATGTCGCAATGCTTTTATAAATGCTACAGTTTCCACAATTTTAGCATTAAATCGTTCAAGAGCTCCAAAGCGCCCCTATTCAGTTCCAAGCCCTAGTTCTTTATCCGCACAACATTGGAAAACTGTGTAATGAGTGAGACTCCTTCAAAAAGGCTTCCGGACGTTTCGAGCTTCATGATCAACATTCCAAGTGCTTGTAACTCCTGTTGCTTGGCTTCTAATGAATTGCCTAGTTGAAATAGGTGTGGCACCGGTGTATCAAAAATGAATTCTGTATATATTTAAAAACAATTTGATTATTACACACAAATATCATTACTTATCTAAAAACACACGTTCTAAAAAAGTTACGAGGACACAAATATCATGGTATATCTATAATTATAAATTTCAAAAGAAGATTCCCCCTTTTTTTTTTTGCAATTTTTATTTTTAATTAAATAGATTTTACATATTTTGTAAATTGACAATTCGAACATTTCACATTAAAACTACAAAATTAAAAGAATATTTCAGTAATTACCCACATTTTTAATTTAAAAATCACAACATTCAAATATCTCATTTTATTTTCTAAATTGTAGGCCGAATCAAACTAAAACAATTAAATTAAATTGATACTAGAATTCATTCTACTGTATTGCCCGCCTACCGTTGACTCGAATCCCAGTCCACGCTTTCAGACAACCAAACACCTTCGCTTTCTTTCAAAACCCCACGTTCCTTACCCGTTAATGGCGCTTTCTCCTTTTCATCCTCTCTCTTCCATTATCGAAAACCCCCCTTTTTATACTTTACCTTTATTTCTTCCATTATGGATCATGTTCTTCAAGCTTTTCTAGCAGCAACATCCAGTTTCATCGCTGTCCTCTTAATCTTCACTGTTCTTTACCTTTACTGTAGAGACCCAAACAAACGCCGTCCTAATGAACCGACCCGGATCCGGACCCGGAACCAGACCCGGGCGGTGGTTACTAGCAATACGGAGCTTTCTTCCATCACTGTAGCCGAAAGCGCAACATTTGACCCGTCTTTAAGTCATATCTCAATGAAAGAACTGGCCGACGCGACCCGAGATTTCTCGCCGGATCTCATAATCGGTGACGGCAGTTTCGGTTGGGTTTATAAAGCGAAACTCAACTCCGGCGTATCTGTCGCCGTTAAAAAACTGTCTGATGATGCTTTTCAAGGGTTTAGGGAATTTAGGGCTGAGATGGAAACCCTCGGTAAGATCCGACACCCGAATATTGTCAAAATGCTTGGATATTGCTCCACGGGTCAGGACCGGGTCCTCATTTACGAGTTCGTCGAAAAAGGTAACCAAGGAATTTTTTTTACTGATAAATAAACTCTATGAATCTCGGAGTGCTCTACAAGCTATACAATATCTTATTATTATATGAAAATAGCTAGCAGCACCCCTAATACAGATAATGGTCAAAACAAAGTATTATTTTTTTGTGACCAATTATTTATTAAAACATACATGAACTAACAGGTTTTTGTATTTCCTATAACTATCACCAACTATTTATCAAAACATAGATCAACTATCAAGTGTTTGCGTTTTTTACCTGAACTATTACAAATTATTTATCAAAACACATCTCGACTAGTAACTGATTGTGCTGAAAACTCGCAAATGATACTTCAGTTGTGTTTTTGACTATTATCTCTTGAATTTTTAAGTTTTCCAATTAATTCCGTTAATTATCCGCGTGGAGTGCCATTTGACACCACTTTTAAATACAAAAGAGAATGTACACCACGCACCATCAGATACTAGTCGATGTGTGTTTTGATAAATAGTTGGTGATAGTTTAGGTAGGAAATGCAGACACCTGATAGTTAAGGTAGGAAACTGACAAAAATGTGATACTTGAGGTGTGCTTTTTACCATTATATCATAATAATATGAAACTTATTTTAACTTGAAACAGAAAAATCTATTCCTATAAAAATTTTAATTAATTTTGATTTCCTACAATTTTGAATTATTTTTTCCAACAGGTAGTCTTGACCAATGGCTTTACGACACGTCATCGACAGCCAACATGTTGGAATCGATACCTTGGATGCCGTTAAATTGGGCGACGAGGATTAAGATTGTGAAAGGAGTAGCTAAGGGACTTGCTTATATGCATAATTTGGATACTCCAATTATTCATAGGGATATTAAAGCGAGTAATATATTGTTGGATGCGAATTTTGAAGCTTATATTGCTGATTTTGGATTGGCTAGGAGAATTCAAGGGTCACATTTACATGTGTCGACACAAGTAGCGGGGACAATGGGGTATATGCCACCAGAGTATATTAATGGTGCACCAATGGCAAAAACAAATGGTGATGTTTATAGTTTTGGTGTGTTGATGTTAGAGATTGTTACTGGTAGGCGTCCTAATTTTCCGTTTACTGGTGAAGATGGTCATGAAATTAGGCTTGTTGCTTGGGTTAGTGGTATGGTGGTGAAAGAACGGTATATGGAAATGGTTGATGCTAATATTTCAAGGGATGACTTGAAAGAAAGTGAGATTGTTGAGTATTTTAAGATTGCCATGATGTGTGCTAGTGAAAATTTTCACGATAGGCCTCCCATGAATGAAGTCGTTGAGATTCTGAACGGAATTTCAACATGTTAAGGGTCGACATTCTTAGACGATTCTATCAGCAAAAGAGCGTCGTCGTAGTAATTTGAAGACTCCTTTGGTCGAGCATCTCTAATGTACTAGTTCTATTAGAACAAGGTAATGCGTTATTTTAAATTTTGTACTTAGTAGTTTATAAATTGTAAAAAGTAGGGTAAATTGTTGTTTTTAATTGATTGAGGAATGGAATTGGTTAAATTGCTAGCTGTTTCAGAGAACTTGTCCAAACTGAGATCTCGGACATTTTGTAAGTATATCATGTACAATTGCATATGATCAAATTGCACCGATTAAGATTCTTTTGTCCTAATATAGTTCTCAGCAAGAATAGCTATACCTCAATTGTCCTTCAATTCTGCCTTATCATGTCTTCTCAATTCATGCCATTTAGGTACTTGCATTAATCCAAGTTTTGTATCATATTAGTGTATCATATAAATGCACAACCTGGTACCTAATATTTGGTGGCTAGAGTTGCTCGATATCTTTGCTGACGGGAGGTAATAGAGCCTTGATTTGTCCTTTTTTGCAAGAATGACATATATATGAGTAAAGGCATATGGGCGTGTTATTGTCATCGTGCTTAACCCTCTGTTTGGATGGTTGTTTCCCGTGGTTCATTAATGTACAGTATGGTATGGTACAGTATGGTGTTGTATTGTATTGTACTGTATTAATGAACACAATGTTTGAATAGACTGTATCGTTTGTTGTGGTTTAATAACATTTGTATTGTTTGGTTTATTTGTATAAAATCGCGTATAATAACTTGTAAGTTTATTAAAATATCCCTTTAACTCTTAATTAGAAATTAATTTATATATATATTAATAAAACTCAGGTAAAGAATAAAATAGGAACTTTAAAAAATAAGTAGGTAGTGGGTGGGGGCGGTGGAGGGGTGGGTGGTTGTGGGATGAGAGTGGGGGTAGTGGGTAGTAGCGTGGGGGTGAATGGTTGTGGGGGTGGGGTTGGGTGGTGGTGAGGGGTAGTGGGTGGGGGTGGTGGAGGGGTTAGTGGTGTGAGGTGGGTGGTGTGGGATGAGGGTGGGGGTGAGTTGTTGTGGGGTGGGCTTGGGCGGTGGTGAGGGGTAGTGGGTGGTGGGGGTGCGTGGCGAGTGGGGTAGGGGTGAGTAGCGAGGGGTGGGGTGGGGGTGAGTGGTAGGGGTGGGGCAGGGTGGGGTGGGTGTGCGTGGTAGGGTGGGGTGGGGTATAATAGGAGAAATGAAATACGTAGCAACGGAAAAATCACCAAATCACGTGGTTTCAAGAATTGGGACTTTTCATGGTTATATGGCCATGGAATGAGCACGGGTTTATTGTGAAAATGTAATAATTTTAAGAACAATGAAAACAAACATGGTTTCCTAGAAAACCATACATTGATGAACCACGGGAAACCACCATCCAAACAGGGGATAAGGGAATCAAATCAAGTAGATGGGATAATAGGATACTTTTGGTTGTTGAGCAGTTGCCGTGTTTTCTGGCTGAATATGGCAAATGCTGCATCATGATTCAAGGGGCAAGAAAATTCGGACTAGCAAATTGTTTGACCTGTTTTTGCATCACATGGCTTTGCGATGTCAAATGTACTATCATTACTCATCAAGCAAACGTCAAGTAAGAAAGTGAAAAACATTTGCACTAAAGTAAATGTTCCAAATGTGCCCTTTACATCAGAGATTGCATATAACTACACAACCTTTGATTTTGTGATCTGTTTGATTAAAGGTAATAGTTATTTATATAACTAGTTGAGGTGCGCAGAAATTGGATCGGACATCTCGATTTATTAAAAATTATAAGAAAACTTTGGTACATGAACATTTTGAGAGAAAAAAAGTTTCTAAAAAAAGTTTTAGACCGTTTATATACTCCTTGCGGGAGATTGTTATTCAGGAGGCTCACAGTTTTCACCATTAAAAAGAAATACTTCTGGTAGAAGGGCATGAAAAGAAATATATCTATCATTGTAGCTCGTTGTTTGAACTACCAATAATTCAAGTGAAGATTAAAAACCTAGTGGATTCGCTTATAATTTGGTTAGTCCCGAGTGAGAATGCAAAAGGGTCACTATTGACTTCGTGGTAGATTTGCCACATAGTTTGAGAAAGCACGACTCATTTGGGTGATTGTGGACTGGTTCACACAACAGAGCAGTTAGCACAAATCTACACCTGTGAGATATGTCGGTTGCATGGTGTACCCATTTTCATTATTTCTGACAGAGGATTGCAGTTCTCGACTCAGTTGGACAATCTTTTCAGAAAACATTGCATACCAGGGTTGAGCCCAGCACAACATTTCAACCGTAGACTAATGGTCAGTTTGAGCTTGTCATAAAGATTTAGAAAGACATGTTGAGAGCAAGTGTCATTGACCTTTGGGTCATTGAGACGATCAGTTGTTGTAACGACCCGTTTGGTCGTTGTTGCATTTTGACCTATTTTACCCGTTGACCTTTCCCCGAGTCTCGGTAGTCTGATTTTGACCCGCGGAGATGGGCGACACGGTTCCCGAGGTCATCGGGTGAGTTCTAAATGTGATTTGTGGAAACTAGAGCTTTAAAGTCAAAAAGGTTTGACCAATAGTTGGCTTTTGGTAAACAGACCTTTTTCGAAATTCCGTCGATTTCGTGAGGTCCGGAGGATCGATTATGACTTGGTGGGATATTCGGTTCGGTTCTCGAGGCATTCGGGAGCGTTTTGTATCCTTGGTTGGAAAGTTGGTTTTGGCCGTTTGGGGTTGACCCGGTCAAATAGACCTCCGTTGAAAATTCCGAGGCCACAGCTGGGTTTGTAGCACTTTTTTTTACATATGTCTGCATATCTGATTTGTATCCGGGAGGTCTCGGATGGATTTTGGGATTTTGGGTGAAACTTGGTGAAACCAGATTTTCTTGGTTTCTATTGTCTCGCCTCAACGAGCAACATTGCGCCTCTGCGGGTCCTCCTCAGCGGGACTTGGCCCGCAAACATGAGTCCTGAGTATTTTAATGAGGTCCGCCTATCAGACGGTTATCCGCCAAGGCGGGAGCTCGTAAGCGGATAACTTACCGCGGAAGCGGATAGCGCTGAATCATAATTCTCTTTTTAATCCTACTTTGAAACCATTATGTCCATTCACTAAATTCTTGACTTAAGAAGTTATAAGGGCGATTTGAGAGGCTATTGGGATTGAATCCTCATAAGGGTAAGTTCCTTTACCCCTTTTTTATGTTTATGGCTTACTAATGATCGAATCTATGGTAGTTCTAAGGAGAAATTGGAGAAGAGGGGTTCATAAACCTAGGGTGTTGATCAGTGTTTCTCTTCTCAACTTGTGGGATTTTAATGGTAATCCTTGTTGATTCGCACCTTTTAATCATTGGGAAACTAGTTCTAAGCTTGAAGCTTACTTCTATTTCAAGAATCAAAGTCATGGAAAGTTAGGGTTTGATCCTAATTTGGGGTTTTTTGATCTAATGATACAATTGATGGTTTATTAAGTCTAATTAGCAATTGGGGAGTATTATTGAACTTCTAGAACGTTAGGTTACTATTTCCAATCTTAAATTTTCCTTTTTGCCCTTGTGGGCCTAATTTCCCCTTTTAAAGTTTGATTTTCGATTCGAACGAATGTATAACAATATGAGTTTCATTTGTCTTCATTTCTAACTTAGATTTCGATAATGACTAGACTTCGAGTATTCAGAGGCTCTTCGGGAGGACAAGGCGCACGTCTGACGGTTCGTGGCACCAGCTTGGCATTGAGGTAGGTTACGGCCTACCTTTCGATTAGACTCCAATTAGTGAAGCATATGTTGGAGTTAGATATCGACAGGGAAAGCATGCTAGGCCTTCGGGTATGGAGTTGGGATGGATATACGATTAGGTTGGTATGATTTCTGACTTGTGTGGGCTTGTTGCCTTGTTGTTGTGATTGGGCTTGTCGCCTTATTTGCTATGTTGAGACTTGTTTATGCTTTCATCTCTCTTTATTATGTCGCTTATCATCGGAAGGAGGAAGAATTATGAGATTAGGCTTGAATTTGATATATGTTTATGATAAGACACGGATGAGATTACAATTTATATTTGATTATGATATCGTGTATGGCATACATACTCATTTCCCCATGATACACTAATGTCAACATTATGACTTGGTACTGATGATGATAAGTGAGGGAGTGGAACTTTAATTGGTAATAAAAGATTGAATTGTGATGTGTACTTGTGATAAGACGCGAGTGGGATCTTGATTATGGTTTATTGTTGGTAATGATATTATGCAAGACTTGATATAACTTATGGTGTTTGTGATCTCCATAGCGTATTCATTGGCATTGATTTTATGTGATGTAGCATTCATGCATGCATACTGTAACAATCCGCTTGGTCGTTATGCGTGCTTTGACCATTCTATCCTTGCTAGTACTTTCCCGAGGCTAGAAATGAGCGGACCTAAATAAGTTGGTTGTGTTATATGTTGTGTTTTGTGACTTGTAAGTGACTCTGTGATGTGTTTTTAACTTGGTTTGTTTGTTGGCTTGTGCTCATAGGGCCTTAGAATGATTTTAAGAGACTAAGTATAAAAATGTTGGAATTTCCGTGCTCACTGGTTCACAATGCCTCGTTGCAGCGAAAACTTGGTTCGCTGCAACGAAGGGTGGGAAAATCCCAGGGTTCATTGCGGCAAGGGACCCATTCGCTGCAACGAAGATCACTTAAGTCTAATGACGAGTTTAAGTAGTTATTTCATGCCCACACTTCTCATAATCCCCAAAACAGTTCCCAAGAGCATAGAGGCGAATTTCTAAGGTTAGGGCACTATTCTCCATCAAAGGTAAGCCTTAATCACCAACTTTCTACGCTTAATGTTCACCAACTATCAAAAGACCCTTAACGGGAATTGAAGGATAGAACACAAATGCCAAGAAAACTGTAGAATACTAATGGGTTACTGTTTATTGTTGTTTAATCATCTAAGAGAAAGGATTATCACTTTCTAGGATGAAAACTGGCTATTCAATGATGGAAATTGCTTGTTGAGGCCTAGGGTTCCAATAAAAAATGAGAACTTTGGCTAAAATCAGATTTGTAAGGTTTAATTGATTATAGAACCCATAAATGGAGTTAATATGATTGTTGAGACTAGAATTAGGATGAATATGTTCCTAAGGAAAGTGAACCATTGATTAAGGATATAAGTGGAGGGGTTGTCTTCCCCAAATTGTTATTATTGAGTTAATACTCATTTACTTACTTAGCATTATGATTTCTAGACTTTGAACGTTCTGAGGCATTGCGGAAGGGAAAGGCTATTGCGAAGTGATTCCATTGCTCAAATCTGCTTTGAGGTAGGTTATGGTTTACTTGAGTTAGACTTTGATTAGTTAAATGTAAATGCCGTAGAATTTATGGGAGAAAGCATGTCTAGGTTTTCGGACATGGAGTTTGGGTGATCTTTGTTAGTTATATGATTAAATTGTGTGAAGTGATTCTCCATTGTTGAGGTTGATAAACTTGAATTCTATCCTTGAGACCGTTGAAAGGAAGGTGTTCATATATACCATTCAGAGACACATTGAGATAGCTACATATTATATTATCATTGAGCAAATTATTTGTGTTTTATTGTGACTTGTGATATTTGATTATACTTCATTGGTGTTGACTTGATACGTATTCTTGAATTATTCTTGTGATGTGATAATGAGGCAATTATTGATGATGATTGGGATGGGACATATACATCTCTTAAGGCACATTTGACAGGGGGTGACGATGAAGCCTAGTTATGAGCTCGTAGTCCGAGGTCCGTTTCGGAACGAGTGGTATATGGACACCATGGGTCCCTTGCAGGTCATGGCTATTTGGGGAAAACATTACCATTTAGCATGTGTGTACAAACAAGAGAGATTTTTTTCATTTATTGCATTACATTTGGCCTATCTAGCAGTGTTCTTTGTTGATGATTGGCGACTGATTTATGAGTGAGTAATGTTCGAGGATACTTGTTGTGTTTTCATGGATACTTCTTGTGTTTTCATGTTGGTTGTGTCTATCTGCCTATTCCATTTATTTTATGTATGTATGCATGAGACTAATCTTAGTCGGCCTATGATACCCACCAGTACGTGTTTTTGTACTGACCTACACTTGCTGCACTTTTTGGTGAGTACATAGGGGTGTCAATGGTTTTCAAAAAACCAACTTAATCGACTAAACCGTACCGTACCGAACCGAATTGTAGGTTTATTTTAATAAAACTGACGGTTTTTATATAAATTTATAACCGTACCGGATAATTAGGTTGGTTTATAATTTTATAAAAACAAACCGAATAAATACCGAATTGTACCGAATAAGTTTATATGTGTTAAAAATACACAAATACCCCCCCCCCCCAACGTATACTTGGATTAATTGTGACACATCCAACCTTTGCGGGCGACCTATTACTCCCCTGGCCTTATTTTTTTCTGTATTTTTGTACCCTTTTTCGATTGACGTGGACAAAAAAAAAATTTGATGCCCAGTTGCATAGTGGAGAGTGTTGCACACTCTCCGCCACATCGGTGGCACGTCAGTGCCACGTCACTACCATATTGGTGCCACTTTTCCTTTCTTTTTTTCATTTGATTTTTTTTATTAATTATATTTACACTAATTAACCTCTAATTAACCATTAAACCTTCCATTAATCTTATCTTCTTCATCACTAAACCTTTCTTCTTCTTCTTTTTCTTCATTTCGAGAAATTAATCAACCCATATTCTTCCTCCATTAACACACACACATTCAACCCATTTTCTGCCTTTATTAACACACACACACACACATTCAACCCATTTTCTTCCTCCATTAACACACACACATTCAACCTATTTTCTTCCTCCATTAACACACATACATTCAATTTCTTTCATCAATCATAAATATTTTTTCAAGAAATCAACCAACCCATTTTCTTCCTCCATTAACATACACACACATTCAACCCATTTTCTTCCTCCATTAACACACACACACATTCAATTTATGTCATCAATCATAAATATTTTTTCAAGAAATCAACCAACCCATTTTCTTCCTCCATTAACACACACACATTTAACCCATTTTCTTCCTCCATTAGCATACACACATTTAATTTCATCATCAATCATACATATCTTTTCAAGAAATCAACCTATTTGGGTTCAAGAATTTCTCTTCCATGGGTAGACATATAGGATATTCTTCTTTTTCTAAAAAACACCAACTTTCATGCGGCGGTAATGGGCGGGCCGCTCGTCGGTGGTGGTGGTGGCGCGAGAGGAGAGAAGGAGATGAAGGAAGGGGGACGGGTCATTCGCGCAATGGTGCAAGGAGTGGAGAGAAGGAGGAAGATGAAGGAAGCTTTAAACGGGGCCGGACCCGTTGGGTCCGCGGTGGTCTTACGCTCGCCGTGATGGGCTTTACGTCCGATGGCGGCGGCGGAGGCGGCGAGGCTGAGATTGAAAAAAAGGTTGAAAAATTTAGAGAGGAAAGGGAGTAAAAGTAAAAAATGAGATTGAAAAAAAAAAGAGGAAAAATTAATTAAAAATACATATATTTATGAAAAGATATATTAAAAATAAAATTTTAATACTTGTTTAATAAATTTTAGGTGGCACCGCAACCAATGTGGGGGCCGCACGGTGGTGGTGGTGGCGCGAAGGAGAGAAGGAGATGAAGGAAGGGGGACGGGTCATTCGCGCAATGGTGGAGGTGGAGAGCGTGTACAACACTCTCCCCGCGCAACGGGGCATCAATTTTTTTTTGTGCCACGTCGAGAAAAAAGAGTACAAAAATATAGAAAAAATAAGGCCGGGGGGTAATAGGTTGCCCGTTTTTTGTGCCACGTCGAATGTGTCGTAATTAATCCGAGTATACGTTGGGGGGGGGGGGGTATTTTTGTATTTTCTCTTTATGTGTAAAACATATTCTATATATTAAATTTAAATATAAAATTTCGCCTTAGGTTTAGGATGATGAAAACGACTACAAGGCGGCAACATAATTAACACCTAAAGTTCCAACTCTAAAATCTATTATACTACTCCTACTTAAATTAAATTAGTTTTACCATCTCGAGTAGTAAAAGGTATTCCAACGATCTTGGATAGAAAGCTACAAAGTATTAGATATCTTTCCTCTCGTAAGATTTTATATTTCTCTTATTTTGGATACTTAATCTTAGTAGACTCAGTCCTCGAGTCCCATCTTGGTTGATCCCCTTCGTGCGATTTAAATTATTCTTTTTGTCTTTGCTTAACATTATTTTACACTACCATAAAATAATGGAATTAATCTTTATTCTTTTCGTCTTTCATATTTTCTTGATTCATCATCTTTTAAATGGTAAAAATGTTTCGAGAGTTTTTGCCAAAGTCCTATAGAAGTGTGCATGATATAGTGTCTATATTTTTACTAGTGAATATAACATGATTTTCTTTAAAAAAAAAAAACTAAAATTAACTGAACTGTACCGATACCGAAGAGAAACCGAGATGATGGGATGGTTTCGAAAAGTTTAATTTTGGTTCTACAAAATGAAATAATCGAAAAATTGGTATGATATAAATTTTATAAAATAACCGCCCCAACCGTACCATTGACACCCCTATGTGCAGATTTTGAGCCAGAGACGTCTTCTAGACCTCGCATATAGTTGAGGTTATCCGTTACCAAGATCAGAGGGTGAGCTCCTACCAGTGCCATGCCGCCTGACGAGATTTTCTTATTTCAGATGTCTATTTTCATCCCAGACATTATGTTTATTTTAGACAGTTATTTCTTCTCTTTAGACATTGTTGGTTAGAGTCCTTGTACAATGACTTTCAGATTTTGAGAATGTAATAGCTAGATTTTCGCACTTGTTGTTTATTTATATTACTATTAGATTATTTTATCATCTATCCGTGAGTAATGTTTTATAATTAAATTGAGTAATTGGAATTGGCTTGATAATGGGTTAAGGGATTGGTTCGCCCACTATAGGACTAGTGTGAGGGCCACTCACGTCTGTTTGGGACGTGACACATACATTCATACATGATGCACATGGTGTGAAAATGATTTGATGAGAGAAGTGTGAAATCAGTTTGATAAATTTATGAATCGGGTTGCACGTCGCAACGGATAATTTATGGGATCGGGTTGCACGCCGCAACGGATAACTTATGGGATCGAGAGCACTTTATCATCTATCCGTGAGTAATGTTTTATAATTGAATTAAGTAATTGGAATTGGCTTGATAATGGATTAAGGGATTGGTTCGCCCACTATAGGACTAGTGTAGGGGCCACTCACATCTGTTTGGGACGTGACACATACATTCATACATGATGGACATGGTGTGAAAATGATTTGATGAGAGAAGTGTGAAATCAGTTTGATAAATTTATGGATCGGGTTGCACGTCGCAACGGATAATTTATGGGATCGGGTTGCACGCCGCAACGGATAACTTATGGGATCGGGAGCACCCCACAAGGGATATTTATGGGATCGAATTTCACGCCGCAACGGTACATGGACGCCATGGGTCCCTCGCGGGTCATGACTGCCGAGACTTCGATATTCCGTCTGGAGCATGTGTGTACAAAGTGAGTATTGGTCAGTGCATTGCATTGCACATCATTACATTTCATCCCACATCATCACATGACACTTTTATTTCCGATTTTCGTATTGATTGTTTGAACTGATGTTGTGGTAAAGATTTGATTATTGACCGGATAGAATTGTGGTTTAGTGACTCTACTTAGGTGCATGACTTGGATTTAAGATTCTTGTGACTATTGTATGGTAGAATTTCGTGATTATTGTCACTATGCCTTGATTGCTTACATGTCTACCTGTTGATTTCTTCCTTCATATATATGACCTAATTGTTGTCGGCCTATGATACCTACAAGTACTTATTGTTTGTACTGATGCTACCTTGCTGCACCCTTTTCTGAGTGCAGAGTTTGTCACAGGTTCCACATCAGGCCTTCGAGAGTGTGAGTTCCCCGAGGTAGTTATATCCGAGTTTCCAGGGTGAGTCATGTTCTTGATCTGCCACCCGGGAAAACTCTTAGATCATGATATCTGTCCATTGTTCGAGATAGTATTATTCAGAAAATTTCGTAGTTCTATTATTCAGTCATGTGCACCTATTTAGTAGCTCTTGTACTATGACTGGACCAGATCCTTGGGTAGTTATTTGTATTTCCGCACTTATTTATATTTATATGATATTTTGACCTCTTCAGCATTTTTAATTTCTCTTCAGCGTGTGTAAATTAGGATAATGAGTAAGGGAAGGGTTCGCCCACCAGGGAGATAGCGTAGGTGCCTGCTCGACCTATGAGTTGGATCGTGACAATTGTCTTTAGTGGAGCTCACCTACAACAACAGTTTTCGGTCAAACATTCAGATGACACCATATAAGGCCTTATATGGTAGGTGGTGTCGTTCTCCAGTTGGATTGTTTGAACCAGGTGAAAGAAAACTTTTGAGTCCGAAAATGGTACAACAAGCATTGTACAAGGTGAAAATAACTCAACCCCATAAAACTTGGTACAACAAGCATAAGACGACATGAAAACAACTCAAAGTTTCTTGTCCCGGAATTTAAACGGAGGACAAAACTGCTCTATTTCGAATAGTTCAAGCGTAATATTAACACATTTTCCCTTGTTTTGGAGTAACCGTTAATAGGAATTGTTATAGAAAGAGCTATTTGGCTAGTTGGAGATCATTTTTGAGCAAAAAAATGTAACGACGAGAGCATTTTTAAGTAAAAAATGTAACAGAGGGTAAATTTAACTTATTTTGATTAATTCAAAGATATTTTTGGTCCTTTTTCCTTTATACTAATATGAAAATGGAAAGTCCTAAAATAAAAAGTTGAAAAATTGAGGAGATTAGTTGGGCATTGATTTACCAACTAAATAAGCTCAACATTAATCGTTCTCAGAAACTTACATTTTCTTCATTAAATTCTATTCTATAACTTAAATAATTAATTTCATAATATTTATGTACATTAAATATTGTATAATTAAAGTGTAACTCCCAGTCAAATATTTGGTTGCACGTATATAATTGCATAGTTTAATTTTTTTTGTTTTAAATAAAAATCTACATAATCTATCTTTATTATTTTAAAACCATGAATATAAATGTTGGTTGACCAAAATATTTTTTAAATATTGAACGATTTTTATGACCTTTTATACTAATCTTAATATAAAATAGCATTTTATTTTAGTAAAAAGAATATAAACAGAAATTTAAAACGATACTACTTCCGGATGAAATAGAATTCTTATTGAAAACTCAAAATAACAAAGGTGGCAGTGAGTTGGTTTCTTTGGGACCTATGTTTCTGTAGTGTATTTTACGTTTTTTTTATGTAATACTTTTATTTTTAGCAAAACAAATCTAAATAATGACATTGTTGGTAATTAAACTAATAAAATAATCAAAGAAAATACATTGAAGTAAAATAAGATATGTAACTAAAATAATCAAAGAAAATGTACTAAAGAAAAATAAGATATTAGACCTATCAACCCAAAATTGTGACCAACTAATTTTGTATCCATCGAGAGCTAAATCATTTTTATAAATAATTTTATATTGGGTAAAATTAAAATAGCTATCTATCTATATTACTTTTATAACGAATAACAATATAATATTGAATGATAAAAATATTATAAAAATATTGATTGACTTAGATATTTTTCAGTTTAATTCTACCATATTTCTATTGACTATTTTGTTAAATATAAATTCACACAGTCTACTTAATTGAGCTTCCATCTATCCGCCATGAATTTGATTCCAATTCAAATTGAATATGGTAAGATTTCTATTAAAAAACCGTGTACTTTTGTTTTTGTGGATTCCAAACTAAAAGCAAACATTGAATTGTCATAACAATTAATACATCTAATCAATTCTGCTTCACCCAAAATTTCTCCACGGAGATACTTGAAGAAATCATTCCACGTAATTTTTTTCTTTTGGAATTAAAGTTAAAGCCAAACATTAAATTGTCATTATACTTTCTCTGTCTATGTTTTCATGTTTGACATGACACACCCCTTAAAAACAATAAATAAAAAGGTAATTTTATTATATCACATCTTAGTCGCAGTATAAGTCATCTTACTCATTGGGAAATGAATTGAAATAATTAGTAGTGGTACTTAATAATAAGGATAAAATAGACATAAAATGGTAAATTATCTCTCGATTTTAAAACTGAACAAGTAAAAATGGACATTTATTTTTTGTATAGTGGACAAGTAAAAGTGCACGGAGGCAATAGCTAATATCAGTTAATTACTGCACCTCAGTGAATTGACATATACTTATTTATAGATTGTTTGGATGCACTTTTGTTTATGTATTACTTGATTTTTTAATAGAAATTATTATTATATCTTATTTCTGTAGTCAACCTTTTTTTTTTAATAAATAACTAAATGTTCTTAAAACTTATTAACATTTTAATAATATAATCTTATTTAGTAACGATTTTCAACACTTTGTATCTGTAAATGACAATAAATAAATATATTGTCACTTAATCTCTAATATTGAATTATCTTAGTCGTAAAATGTTTTTTATGGGGGAAAAGAAGAAAAAGATAAATAGTAAAACATCAATTTCAAAGAAGTATAAGTAGATACAATCCTATACTATAATAATATTTTTTTTAAGTCATAAAATCAAAGTATATAATTACTAATAATGTATCTAATAATTTTTACTATGATTGAAATTGATTGGGAATAACGTGCAACCGCACGTTTATAGAGACTAGTATTATTTTAAAAGCATGAATATAAATGTGGGTTGACCAAAATATCCTTAAAATATTAAACGACTTTTATGCCCTTTAAAACTATATTAATTTTTTAATCAAAAGGACAAAATTGTAATATTTATTTATTGTCATACTAATTCCAATAATATAATACTCATGGATGAAGGGTTTGAGTATACTTCTAATAATTCGTCCTTTCCTGTAAATGGGTTTGTATAATAATATATTTTCAGGTTTCAATTATATAGATTTGTATAAATTGTGACTTAAGAGCATGTGCCGGATACTCAAATTGATCACATGGATAATAATTAGAGGCGAATCTAAGATTTCTAGAACATGAGTGTATTACTAAAGAAAGGAGAAAAAAATGCATAAAGTGGGAATTGATCCTTGTTATTATAAAAGCACGAATAATAATGTTGGTAGACCAGAATATTTCTAAACATCTAAAATATTTATGATATTTAATGTGCGAAAACGTAAAAGGTATATTTCGTTAATTAGAGTTCAAATCGGAGTAACATGCTTTGATGTATTGA